>NC_042980.1:3148347-3158347 GCF_901001165.1 Salmo trutta | reverse complement strand
TACCACTGCGATGCCCATGTTCCAGTTCAGCGTCGCTGAGCCGGAGGTCTCAAAATGGACCCCGAGTATCCTCAGGCCCCCGTTACAGAGAGATAACCCTCCGGGCACATCCGTCCTACCACTCCATCTTCCGAAAAACTTAACGGAAGACTTCGCGTGGTTAAGAACCGCCCCCGACGCTCGGGTGAAGTCCCCAATAATGGCAAGGGACCTTGTCAGGCACGAGTCCTTGCAAAGCAGCAAGGATGTGTCGTCGGCGTACTGTGTCAACTTGACACGGAGACCGCCACTTCCAGGGATCAGCAAGCCCTCCACCCCTGTGTCTGCCCTAATGGCAGCCCCCAGAGGCTCCATGTACAGAACGAAGAGGAGAGCTGAGAGCGGGCATCCCTGCCTGACCCCAGACGAGAGGTCAAAAACGTCACCTAAGTGACTGTTTACGCTAACTCGGCACCCCGCTCCGACATATAATGTACGGATCCATCCTATAAACTTCTCCCCAAATCCTAATCTACCTAACACCCTGAATAGAAAGGATCTATTCACTCGATCAAAGGCTTTCGCCTGATCTAGCGCTGCTACCATTAAAGGCAGCCCCCTATCTTCTACCCAAGCGATGGAGTCCCTGATCAACTGTAGGTTCCATCTGATCGAGCGACCCTCTACCCCGCACGTCTGATCCTCATGGACGACGTAGGGAAGGGCTGTGCGCAACCGGTCTGCTAAAACCTTTGCAAGTAGCTTGTAATCTACGCACAGCATGGTCAACGGCCGCCAGTTGCCAAGGTCAGTTGCCTCCCCCTTCTTATAAAGAAGTGACAGCACACCGACAACCATTGATCCCCCCGGGACCCCCGTCTCAAGGATGGCCTTCAAGACTTCGAGGACCACTGGTCCAAGTATACCCCAAAACTTGAGGTAAAACTCGGCCGGCAGCCCATCCATCCCAGGCACCTTCCCTTTTCCCATCCTCCTGAGAGCGCTCTCAACCTCCTCGAGGGAGATCTGAGCCTCCATCACATCTCTAATGTCCTCCGGCAGTCGCCGGGACAAGTGTTCTAAAAACACATTTACCTGCTCTACATCTATTACCCTCTCTTTAAATAAACCTCGGAAATGATCAGTTGTTACCCTGACCATTTCCTCCGGTTTTCTAACTATGCTACCATCTTCTTTCCTCACCCCATGCATTATCTTCCTACTCTGTCTGCCCCTAACCGACTTAAAGAACATAGCGGAACAAGTCTCATTATGTTCTAGAAAGCCATTATGCGCCCGCTCCAGGAAAGCTCGAGCCTTCCGCTCCTGCAGCTCCCTGAGCTGCGCCTTCAGGGCTGTGGATCTCTCCCAGTCAATTGACCCGCCGAGGTTGCCTGCCTCGTACTCTAGTTCAATCAACCTTTGGATACGATCCACCTCCCTCCTTTCCTCCCTTTTTTTCCTCTTACAATATGCTATTATAAAAGCCCTAATCCTTACCTTAACTAAATCCCACCACTCTAACACCCCCCTCGCACATGGACCGGAGGCCTTCAATCCCCCGAAAGAAACCAAAAAAGGCGTCAACGAAAGCTTGCTCCTCCAGCACCTCCCGATCTAATTTCCAGTACCCCCTACCGAAGAGGCAGACTGGCGGCCCCACCTGCAGGAGCACCCCGTCGTGATCTGAGAAGAACACAGGCAACAGCCGCCCAGACAACTGACCCAGAGACCTAGATAGAAAAATGTAATCGAGCCTCCGCGCAACCCCCCGAGAGTTGCGCCATGTAGGACCAGCCATTGTCGGAGTAGTATGCAGGCCTCCATCAACCAGGCCATGGCAAGCCATTAGCCCGGTGATGGCGCCTGCACTACTATCCCCCGCTAACCCTAAATCTATGTTAAAATCCCCTCCTATCACCAAGTGCCTATTTGTGACACACAGGGGCGCCAGACAGTCCACCATCTCCCTCCTGTCTGCCGCCACCTGTGGCCCATACACCACCACTAACCTATACCTACTATCCCTAAAAGTGACATCCACCCCCAACACCCTCCCCTGCATTACAACAAAAGTACTCTCTACTCTAACCTCCCTATTCCCAAACAAAATCCCCACCCCCGTAGAGTGAACCCCACCTATACCCCAAATTGACTCCCCCTTATCCCACTCCCTACTAAACCTCACGACATCCCCTCCATCCCTCAGGTGAACCTCCTGTAAAAAACAAACATCAAAACCCACCCCCTCTAAAAAACTAAAAGCCACCCTCCTTTTAACATAATCCCTTAAACCCCTTACATTTAAACTAAACAAAATTAACATAATATATTATTTTTACAAAAACACAACACAAAACCATTTCTTCTTCAAAATAAACCCCGAACTAATCAAAAGAAAAACCAGGAGGCTCACCTGATGCTCCCCTGCTCCTTCTCCTCCGGCGGGAAGGTCCTCTCCTGACCTGACGTCCCCCCGTCCTCCTCCATCTCTCCAACCCAGGATGCAGGTATGGTGTTTGGTCTTGGAGTGCTCTGCATCCTGGGTTCCTCACCACCGCCCTCCATTCCTCTCTCCCTGTAGAAATCCGGGTTTAGAGTAGGGGACCCCATCTCCTCAAAGAGGAGTTGAGATCCCCCCCCAGCCACCCGGCACTGGGCCACGCCCTGGGATTCCCCCTCTACCCAAAACGGAGGGGCTAAGGAGTCCAGCAAAGCCAAAGAAACCTTTCCCTCCCCCATCCCTCTCTTGGCTACACCCTCCCCCTCCACCCCCCCCTCCCTCTCACTGCTTTTCGAGCGCCCCCTCCTTTTCACTTTCTTCCTAGGAGTTGGAGGTAAAGGGGGGGCACCCCCCTTCCCCGCCAACTCCTCCACCATTCCTCTCATCTCTTCCACGAGGGCGCTCGACCTGCTGTCCCCCCCACTCCCTCACCCCCCTTCCCTCCTCCTCTTCCCCAACCCCCGGCACCCCCTCCACCACCTCTCCCTCCATTGTCGCTGTCTCTCGCTCCTCCACTCCCTTTCTTCCTTTCGACTCTTCTCCTTCTTCTGCTCCCGTGTCTTCTTTTTCCCCATGCCCTCCTGCTGTCGCTCCTTGCTCCTCTTCTTTCCTTGCTTGCCTCTTGTCCTGTGATGGCCTTCCTTCTCCTCTTCTTCCCCCATCCCCCGCTCCTGCTCCCCCCCCAGCCGCAGACGCGTATGACCTCTGACGAGCCGGGCACTCCCGCCACAGGTGTGCAGAAGAACCACACCCGTGGCACGCCTTAGGCTCGTCGCAGTCCCTCGCCTCGTGCTCCACAGATCCACAAATTCTGCACTTTTTTGTGCTGCACGAGGCGAGGATATGACCGTAGGCCATACAACGCCTGCAGAACGGGGGCTGACGTGCGTAAAACAACGTCCCACGGTCAGCCCCCAGGGAGAACATTGCAGGGGGATGGAGGTAGCCATCCTGCCCCTTAGGGTCCTCCCTGAGGAGTGCCTGGAAGCCCCGCCTGCCATTCCAGAACCCCAGGGAGTCCCTGAGGAGCCTTGCCGATGAGACATTATCCATATACCTCCCGAGAAATGCCCTTACCTCCTCGTCTTTGACATGTGGGTTATATATGTTCACTGTCACCACCCTGAAATTGCTCTTGGCCAAACTCGTGACCTCGTAATTTCGCACGGGTTCCGCGCCTCCCAAAGCCTTCACCTTCTTCATAATATCTTGATGCATCTCCTCTGTGTAAAAAGTAACATCAAAAGCTTTTTCCATTGGGTTTCCCTGAAGGCAAAAGACGTCTTTAACTCCCAGTTTCAATGCCCCCATCAAAACCGTTCTCCCAAACGTCTCCCTCCCGAATGGCTCCTTCTCCTTGTTGCTCCATGCAAACCTTACTGTATTCGCTAGTCCAATCCCTGGGAACGTTCTTCTTGGTACATCTTTCGTCATCTTCTCAGATATAAAGCTCTCTTCCAAAAAAGAAGCCGCTAGTGGAGAAAAGAGAGTATTGAAAAACAATTTCCAATACCGCAAAACAAAAAATACCGCCCTCCTATCTCCGACCTTTTGACTCAGCGGGCTTTGGGGCACCTCGGTACCAAGCTTGATCTGAGCCAAAAGGCCGAGAAGCGATAACCCACAAATTGACCCCTGCACCCGCCGGGCCCCCGGGGGTCTCGGCAGACCTCAGCGGTTTGGCAAAAGTTGTCTCCTCCCCACCCGACGCTTCCCTGGTGACAGGCGGGTGTTTTTTTTAACAAGTCGCTAATGCGTCTTTAAGTCACTAGCTCTTTAAGCCTAGTGCGACTATTTGTTCAAAGCCCGGAAAACACGTCAGTCGTCGTCGGGCTTGAACTCAATTGCCCGAGCGACTACTTTGAGTGGAAAAATACGCCGGTCGGGTCGGTCGGTCAGCCGGCTTCAAGTCAAACGCCTGAGCAAAAAGTCTCGGCGTCATCTCTGTCAATTTCTCTTGAAACAAGATACCGGGCTCTGCCAGAAGCAAAGCCCTTCCAAAAATATGTTGAACTCGTAAGTGTTCCTCTCCACGGAAGTCTTTAGTAAAAGGCGAAAGGCTTGTGCGTAATGAAGAGACACCAGAGTCGTATGGAAGTCAGAGGTCGGGGCCCGAGACACACACTGTGCACTCTAGGCCGGGTGCCCGCGGGTGGTTCCCGAACCCACTCTTCCAAGTTTGAGGGCTGTGGGTAAAAATTCACAGACAGACAGACAATCCTGGTGAAGTGATTGTATTTTTTGGGGGGGGTCAAAAACAGAGACAGACAGACAGACAGACAGACAGACAGACAGACAATCCTGGTGAAGTGATTGTATTTTTTGGGGGGGTCAAAAACAGAGACAGACAGACAGACACACACACACAGAGACACACACACACACACACACACACAGAGACACACACACACACACACAGACACACACACACACACACACACAGACAGAGACACACACACACACAGACACACACACACACACACACACACAATCCTGGCCAATGTTTTTTTTTTTTTTTTTTTTTAAGTAAAATGGCGGGAAAACGGGGGACCCCATGAAGGGGGCTTCGCCCTTGTTTCAGTTTGGATGATTCTTCTTTTTTCATTCCTTCTCTTCTTCTGCTAGCTGTTTTACATAGCTTTGTGTATTTCTTTTTCCTTGACAATGAGAGAGAAGTGTTGCACCGTTCCCGGAGGTACTGCAATACCGGGTCGATGCGTGGAGCGGATGGAGCAAGCCCCATTTCCGACTCCCTGTTCGAAAAATCCATTTAATATGTAGTCCCCCGATGGGGGACATATCAGATATTAAACTGATAAGAACAGATTTTTTTTTTTAGAAAAAATAATTTATTACCTTCTATGCCATTCATTCATTACAAATCATACCTTTCCTACAAAATAAATAATGGCATTTTAATTCATAAAACAACACAAAACCCAAACAAAACTCAGGGGAGCATCATCCCTCCCCGTCATCCTAAACACTAACTTTCCCTATCTTCCCTTCCCTAATCTAAAATAACCCCAGCCCTAATCCCCCCTTCCATCTCTCCCGGGCAGCATGCTGCCCCCACTTCCTCTCCTCCCTCTTCATCCTCCCCCTCAGATCTCCTTCCACCCTCCTCACTATGCCTTCCACCCCACAATCTCTCCCTGTCTTAACCATGTTCTGCCTGGCTTCCCACAGCCCCCGCTTAAAGAGGCTCATGAGAAGCCAGAGCAGAAACCTATCCCTATCCGTCCCCCTCGCTCTCCCTACACCTCTCTCTAGCCTAGCCCACGTCAATACAAAATCCCCTCTTACCCTTCCTAACAACACCCGTGCCTTTGCCCATACTACTCCGGCAATGGCACAGTCCCAAAAGACATGACGCACAGTCTCCTCCCTGCCACAAGAAGGTCTTGGGCAGGTGGGGGATCGCGCCAAGCTATGCCGGTACATGGTGGAGCGCACCGGCAAACACTTGTGGAGGCTCAACCAATTCAGGTCCTTGAGCCTGTTGTCTAGACCCCGCGCCTGCACTCCTTCCCAGACCACTGCCGGGATGCCCACCACAGGTGCCGGACTTACTGCCCGTCTGACCTCCTCGTACAGGTGCCTGTGATCTAAACCTACTCGGGCGACTTCAACCTCGGGGTGCGCACGCAACCACTTGGCCGCATGGCCAAAGTGCCACGGCAGCTGTTCCGCCCGAGGACCCGTGTTAGACCACACCATTACGCTTCTCGCCTGATACGAGAAGAACACCCGCAGGAGGTAACCGGACGGGTGTAGTACTGGCTGAGCAAGCTCCGTCAACAGAAACGAAACAAAAATGGCGTCCAGCTTGAGGGGGAGATGTGGTACCCCCCTACCTCCCTCCCCGATGGGACAGATCATGCGTGCCCTGGCGACCCACTCGTACCTGCCACCCCACATGAACTGAAACACCAGCCTCACTAGATGCCTCCTCAAACAAGCCGGCAATGGATAGATGTACGCCAAGTACAATAGAGATGGCAATACATCCACCTTGAGAACCAGGACCTTGCCTAAAAAGGACAACGACCTAGCCCTCCACATCGCTAGCTTCTTCTGTACCACTGCGATGCCCATGTTCCAGTTCAGCGTCGCTGAGCCGGAGGTCTCAAAATGGACCCCGAGTATCCTCAGGCCCCCGTTACAGAGAGATAACCCTCCGGGCACATCCGTCCTACCACTCCATCTTCCGAAAAACTTAACGGAAGACTTCGCGTGGTTAAGAACCGCCCCCGACGCTCGGGTGAAGTCCCCAATAATGGCAAGGGACCTTGTCAGGCACGAGTCCTTGCAAAGCAGCAAGGATGTGTCGTCGGCGTACTGTGTCAACTTGACACGGAGACCGCCACTTCCAGGGATCAGCAAGCCCTCCACCCCTGTGTCTGCCCTAATGGCAGCCCCCAGAGGCTCCATGTACAGAACGAAGAGGAGAGCTGAGAGCGGGCATCCCTGCCTGACCCCAGACGAGAGGTCAAAAACGTCACCTAAGTGACTGTTTACGCTAACTCGGCACCCCGCTCCGACATATAATGTACGGATCCATCCTATAAACTTCTCCCCAAATCCTAATCTACCTAACACCCTGAATAGAAAGGATCTATTCACTCGATCAAAGGCTTTCGCCTGATCTAGCGCTGCTACCATTAAAGGCAGCCCCCTATCTTCTACCCAAGCGATGGAGTCCCTGATCAACTGTAGGTTCCATCTGATCGAGCGACCCTCTACCCCGCACGTCTGATCCTCATGGACGACGTAGGGAAGGGCTGTGCGCAACCGGTCTGCTAAAACCTTTGCAAGTAGCTTGTAATCTACGCACAGCATGGTCAACGGCCGCCAGTTGCCAAGGTCAGTTGCCTCCCCCTTCTTATAAAGAAGTGACAGCACACCGACAACCATTGATCCCCCCGGGACCCCCGTCTCAAGGATGGCCTTCAAGACTTCGAGGACCACTGGTCCAAGTATACCCCAAAACTTGAGGTAAAACTCGGCCGGCAGCCCATCCATCCCAGGCACCTTCCCTTTTCCCATCCTCCTGAGAGCGCTCTCAACCTCCTCGAGGGAGATCTGAGCCTCCATCACATCTCTAATGTCCTCCGGCAGTCGCCGGGACAAGTGTTCTAAAAACACATTTACCTGCTCTACATCTATTACCCTCTCTTTAAATAAACCTCGGAAATGATCAGTTGTTACCCTGACCATTTCCTCCGGTTTTCTAACTATGCTACCATCTTCTTTCCTCACCCCATGCATTATCTTCCTACTCTGTCTGCCCCTAACCGACTTAAAGAACATAGCGGAACAAGTCTCATTATGTTCTAGAAAGCCATTATGCGCCCGCTCCAGGAAAGCTCGAGCCTTCCGCTCCTGCAGCTCCCTGAGCTGCGCCTTCAGGGCTGTGGATCTCTCCCAGTCAATTGACCCGCCGAGGTTGCCTGCCTCGTACTCTAGTTCAATCAACCTTTGGATACGATCCACCTCCCTCCTTTCCTCCCTTTTTTTCCTCTTACAATATGCTATTATAAAAGCCCTAATCCTTACCTTAACTAAATCCCACCACTCTAACACCCCCTCGCACATGGACCGGAGGCCTTCAATCCCCCGAAAGAAACCAAAAAAGGCGTCAACGAAAGCTTGCTCCTCCAGCACCTCCCGATCTAATTTCCAGTACCCCCTACCGAAGAGGCAGACTGGCGGCCCCACCTGCAGGAGCACCCCGTCGTGATCTGAGAAGAACACAGGCAACAGCCGCCCAGACAACTGACCCAGAGACCTAGATAGAAAAATGTAATCGAGCCTCCGCGCAACCCCCCGAGAGTTGCGCCATGTAGGACCAGCCATTGTCGGAGTAGTATGCAGGCCTCCATCAACCAGGCCATGGCAAGCCATTAGCCCGGTGATGGCGCCTGCACTACTATCCCCCGCTAACCCTAAATCTATGTTAAAATCCCCTCCTATCACCAAGTGCCTATTTGTGACACACAGGGGCGCCAGACAGTCCACCATCTCCCTCCTGTCTGCCGCCACCTGTGGCCCATACACCACCACTAACCTATACCTACTATCCCTAAAAGTGACATCCACCCCCAACACCCTCCCCTGCATTACAACAAAAGTACTCTCTACTCTAACCTCCCTATTCCCAAACAAAATCCCCACCCCCGTAGAGTGAACCCCACCTATACCCCAAATTGACTCCCCCTTATCCCACTCCCTACTAAACCTCACGACATCCCCTCCATCCCTCAGGTGAACCTCCTGTAAAAAACAAACATCAAAACCCACCCCCTCTAAAAAACTAAAAGCCACCCTCCTTTTAACATAATCCCTTAAACCCCTTA
Source organism: Salmo trutta (assembly GCF_901001165.1). Lineage (NCBI taxonomy): Eukaryota > Metazoa > Chordata > Actinopteri > Salmoniformes > Salmonidae > Salmo > Salmo trutta. The sequence continues at coordinate 3,149,506 of NC_042980.1, read as the reverse complement.
CATTTAAACTAAACAAAATTAACATAATATATTATTTTTACAAAAACACAACACAAAACCATTTCTTCTTCAAAATAAACCCCGAACTAATCAAAAGAAAAACCAGGAGGCTCACCTGATGCTCCCCTGCTCCTTCTCCTCCGGCGGGAAGGTCCTCTCCTGACCTGACGTCCCCCCGTCCTCCTCCATCTCTCCAACCCAGGATGCAGGTATGGTGTTTGGTCTTGGAGTGCTCTGCATCCTGGGTTCCTCACCACCGCCCTCCATTCCTCTCTCCCTGTAGAAATCCGGGTTTAGAGTAGGGGACCCCATCTCCTCAAAGAGGAGTTGAGATCCCCCCCCAGCCACCCGGCACTGGGCCACGCCCTGGGATTCCCCCTCTACCCAAAACGGAGGGGCTAAGGAGTCCAGCAAAGCCAAAGAAACCTTTCCCTCCCCCATCCCTCTCTTGGCTACACCCTCCCCCTCCACCCCCCCTCCCTCTCACTGCTTTTCGAGCGCCCCCTCCTTTTCACTTTCTTCCTAGGAGTTGGAGGTAAAGGGGGGGCACCCCCCTTCCCCGCCAACTCCTCCACCATTCCTCTCATCTCTTCCACGAGGGCGCTCGACCTGCTGTCCCCCCACTCCCTCACCCCCCTTCCCTCCTCCTCTTCCCCAACCCCCGGCACCCCCTCCACCACCTCTCCCTCCATTGTCGCTGTCTCTCGCTCCTCCACTCCCTTTCTTCCTTTCGACTCTTCTCCTTCTTCTGCTCCCGTGTCTTCTTTTTCCCCATGCCCTCCTGCTGTCGCTCCTTGCTCCTCTTCTTTCCTTGCTTGCCTCTTGTCCTGTGATGGCCTTCCTTCTCCTCTTCTTCCCCCATCCCCCGCTCCTGCTCCCCCCCCAGCCGCAGACGCGTATGACCTCTGACGAGCCGGGCACTCCCGCCACAGGTGTGCAGAAGAACCACACCCGTGGCACGCCTTAGGCTCGTCGCAGTCCCTCGCCTCGTGCTCCACAGATCCACAAATTCTGCACTTTTTTGTGCTGCACGAGGCGAGGATATGACCGTAGGCCATACAACGCCTGCAGAACGGGGGCTGACGTGCGTAAAACAACGTCCCACGGTCAGCCCCCAGGGAGAACATTGCAGGGGGATGGAGGTAGCCATCCTGCCCCT
>NC_042980.1:3070847-3143347 GCF_901001165.1 Salmo trutta | reverse complement strand
TGTATATTAAGCTTACTACACCAGACCTCATAGATTCCGGCATCATCCCATCGACCAAGATCTCTCTATACACCTCCAGTAAGTCCTCACCTAGGATTCCCCAAAAACAACAGTAAAATTCTTTTGGTAATCCATCACACCCGGGAGTTTTATCAGCTTTCAGAGATTTCAATGCCTCCTCTATTTCCTTTTTGGATACTTCTCTTTCTAAATTTGTTCTTTCTTCATTATTTAGCTTTTTGCTTATATTATTTAATAATTCCTCCGCTCTTGCATTATCCACTTCTCTTTTCTTAAATAAAGCTTGATAGAACTCCTGAGCATGCGTCATTATATCTTCTTTTTTGGTGACTTTGCCCCTACCTGTTTCTAATTCGGAGATTGCACACCTTCTCTGTTTTTCTTTAATACTTTGAAAAAAAAACTTGGAACATTTTTCATCTTGTTCTTTTTCTGTTATTTTGGCCAAAAATGCAAAGTTCTTGACCTTTGTTTCAATGTTATGCTCTATTTTCTTTTGGATGTTTCTGTATTCCTCCCCACACACCTGCTTACCTTCGTTTATTTCAGAATGTATAGCCTGTAATTCATCTTGCAGTTCTTTCTCAAGATGCCGCTCTTCCTTTTTTTTCCTTTTGCTATAAATTTGACAAAAATACCTTATTTTGATTTTTACCGCCTCCCACCATTCAGCTGTATTTTTAAATGCCCATTTCATATCCCTCCATGAATTATAAAAGGTCGTAAACTCAGCTCTAAATTCCGCACACTCCAACTCCTTCATGTTTAACTTCCAAAATCCTCTTCCTATCTCCACCCCTTGAACTTGACAAGAAGCCCCAATTGTGTCATGATCTGAAAACCAGTTTGGATATATGAAGAAGCTCGAACTTTGGATGGTCTTGGATATAAACAGATAATCTAGTCTTTTGCTTGCTCCTCTTGAGTTTCTCCATGTATGCCCTATACCTTTTTTATCATGTCTCCTATATATGTCTGCCAAATTGTAGTCACCCAACACATTTTTTAAGTATTGTGCAGTAAAATCATATTCCCCCTCTAAGTATGTGTTGAAATCTCCACCCATTATCACTATGCGATTTGTGCACAGAACATTAGGTAAATGCTTAAAGAAATCTAACCTTTCTCCTTTTAAAGCAGGAGCGTACACGTTTACTAGGCGAAGCTTGTTGTTGTTCAGCCTGCCATCTACATATACAAGCCTCCCTGGTATAATAATTACTTCCTCCTCAATTACAAACCCAGTATCCTTAAATATTATCCCCACCCCGTCCGAGTGCACGTTGCCTATGCTCCATACTGAAGCACCTGCCTTCCAGTCCTTGCTGAACCTTTTGATGTCCTCTGTGTTCTTTAGGTGACACTCCTGAAGGAAGCACACCTGGAAGTCCAATGTCTTTAAGGAAAAAAACAAAGATGTCCTCTTGACAGTGTCTCTCAATCCCCTGGCATTAACTGACAGGACATTAAACATAATTTTCTTTTATGTTCCGTCTCTTTTCCCCTTGGTCAGAAACATTGTTGTTGACTTCAGGCTATCCACCATAGAGCCACTCGCAAACTCCGGCTGGGAATCCACGCTGCCCTCGCTGTCCTCCTCTGATGGTGCGACCAACGGCACTGGTGGAGACTCTCCTGCTGAGGACAGCTCGGGACCCGGCTCTCCTTGCTCCATCGTCTCCTCATTCTCCAGAGCGTCGAACCTGCTGAAAGTCTCTATTACTTGGTTTTTTTTTTCGGTGTCCAACCTCTCCTCTGTTCCTTTCCTTTTTGCTGTTCTCTTTCCCTCTACTGTTTTCCAATCCATCTCTTTATCCTCTTCTGTTTCACCCCACTGTACTCTACTTTCCACTGGGGTATCTGATATTATTATCCCCAGTGAAGATTCCTCTATTGCCACCTGTCCTGGTTGAGCAGAGGTTCCTGCCACTGGATTCCCGAAAGCGTAGGGATCCGACACATCACCCGGAGTCTTTCTCAGAGAAGCCTCCGGAAGAGGCCTTGGGAGATTCTCCTGTGCGGGTGCTTGGTCTCTCGAGATCTCGTCCAATACCACCTCAATGTTCCTCAGTGATTCTGCATAGGTTTTGTGTCTGTCTGGGCAGTCTTTGAACATGTGCTCAATTGAATCACACAGATTACACGATTTGGGTTTTTTACAATCTCTTGCCAAATGACCCGCCTCCAAACAGTTTCTACAGAATGTGTTCGGGCACAGTGCTGCGATGTGGCCCTCTTCTCCACATCTCCTACACGTTTTAGGCTGCCCATAGAAGTAGAGGTACCCCTTTACACCGCCAATGTAGAAGGACGCTGGGGGATACTCAATTCCTCCCGTCCGAGTTCTGAATCGGACAGCGTACTTTCTATTCCCATTCCACATACCATCATAATCCATTTCTTTTGTTCCAACCCCCAGTACATCACAGTATTTACCCAGGAAGGATCGTATATCCTGCTCTTTCACATACGGATTTTGCATGCAGACAGTTATGGTCCTTACCCGACTTGCGAACAGAGGCTCCACATTGAAGTTGGAGATCGGTGTTTCGTCCTTGTGTTCCAAGCACTTGTTCCAAGCTTCCTGACACAGGTAATCTCCCGTGAAGGTGACCTCGAAAGCATTCCGTAGAGGAAAATCTCTGTAGCAGTAGATTCGTTCTGTCGTCACTCCAAGAAATCCAAAGATGACATCTTTTGCGAAGCTCCTTCTTCCCATAACGAACTGTATTCCGTCCATTTCTTTCCCGACAAACCGGATTGTATTCAAAAGTCGCGCCGAAGGGGCCGACGAAAAGTCTCCCGTCGCCATCACCTTCTCTTTTCTTTCGCTGATCAAACTGCGGGCGTGCCACACGCTTGGTTTGAGCCAAAAGGCCGAGAAGCGATAACCCACAAATTGACCCCTGCACCCGCCGGGCCCCCGGGGGTCTCGGCAGACCTCAGCGGTTTGGCAAAAGTTGTCTCCTCCCCACCCGACGCTTCCCTGGTGACAGGCGGGTGTTTTTTTTAACAAGTCGCTAATGCGTCTTTAAGTCACTAGCTCTTTAAGCCTAGTGCGACTATTTGTTCAAAGCCCGGAAAACACGTCAGTCGTCGTCGGGCTTGAACTCAATTGCCCGAGCGACTACTTTGAGTGGAAAAATACGCCGGTCGGTCGGTCGGTCAGCCGGCTTCAAGTCAAACGCCTGAGCAAAAAGTCTCGGCGTCATCTCTGTCAATTTCTCTTGAAACAAGATACCGGGCTCTGCCAGAAGCAAAGCCCTTCCAAAAATATGTTGAACTCGTAAGTGTTCCTCTCCACGGAAGTCTTTAGTAAAAGGCGAAAGGCTTGTGCGTAATGAAGAGAAACCAGAGTCGTATGGAAGTCAGAGGTCGGGGCCCGAGACACACACTGTGCACTCTAGGCCGGGTGCCTGCGGGTGGTTCCCGAACCCACTCTTCCAAGTTTGAGGGCTGTGGGTAAAAATTCACAGACAGACAGACAATCCTGGTGAAGTGATTGTATTTTTTGGGGGGGGTCAAAAACAGAGACAGACAGACAGACAGACAGACAGACAGACAATCCTGGTGAAGTGATTGTATTTTTTGGGGGGGTCAAAAACAGAGACAGACAGACAGACACACACACACAGAGACACACACACACACACACACACAGAGACACACACACACACACACAGACACACACACACACACACACACACACAGACAGAGACACACACACACACAGACACACACACACACACACACACACAATCCTGGCCAATGTTTTTTTTTTTTTTTTTTTTAAGTAAAATGGCGGGAAAACGGGGGACCCCATGAAGGGGGCTTCGCCCTTGTTTCAGTTTGGATGATTCTTCTTTTTTCATTCCTTCTCTTCTTCTGCTAGCTGTTTTACATAGCTTTGTGTATTTCTTTTTCCTTGACAATGAGAGAGAAGTGTTGCACCGTTCCCGGAGGTACTGCAATACCGGGTCGATGCGTGGAGCGGATGGAGCAAGCCCCATTTCCGACTCCCTGTTCGAAAAATCCATTTAATATGTAGTCCCCCGATGGGGGACATATCAGATATTAAACCGATAAGAACAGATTTTTTTTTTTTTTTTTTTTTTAGAAAAAATAATTTATTACATTCAATACCATTCATACTTTACAAAATCATATTTTCCTTTCAAACTCAAATAACGGTATTTTGATTTATAAAACACAACAAAAACCCCAAAACAAAACTCAGGGGAGCATCATCCCTCCCCGTCATCCTACACTCTAACTTTCCCTATCTCCCCGTCCCTAATCTAAAATAACCCCAGCCCTAATCCCCCCTTCCATCTCTCCCGGGCAGCATGCTGCCCCCACTTCCTCTCCTCCCTCTTCATCCTCCCCCTCAGATCTCCTTCCACCCTCCTCACTATGCCTTCCACCCCACAATCTCTCCCTGTCTTAACCATGTTCTGCCTGGCTTCCCACAGCCCCCGCTTAAAGAGGCTCATGAGAAGCCAGAGCAGAAACCTATCCCTATCCGTCCCCCTCGCTCTCCCTACTCCTCTCTCTAGCCTAGCCCATGTCAATACGAAATCACCTCTAACCCTTCCTAACAACACCCGTGCCTTCGCCCATACTCCTCCGGCAATGGCACAGTCCCAAAAGACATGACGCACAGTCTCCTCCCTGCCACAAGAAGGTCTTGGGCAGGTGGGGGATCGCGCCAAGCTATGACGGTACATGGTGGAGCGCACCGGCAAACACTTGTGGAGGCTCAACCAATTCAGGTCCTTGAGCCTGTTGTCCAGACCCCGCGCCTGCACTCCCTCCCAGACCACCGCCGGGATGCCCACTACAGGTGCTGGACTTACTGCCCGTCTGACCTCCTCGTACAGGTGCCTGTGATCTAAACCTACTCGGGCGACTTCAACCTCGGGGTGCGCACGCAGCCACTTGGCCGCATGGCCAAAGTGCCACGGCAGCTGTTCCGCCCGAGGACCCGTGTTAGACCACACCATTACGCTTCTCGCCTGATACGAGAAGAACACCCGCAGGAGGTAACCGGACGGGTGTAGTACTGGCTGAGCAAGCTCCGTCAACAGAAACGAAACAAAAATGGCGTCCAGCTTGAGGGGGAGATGTGGTACCCCCCTACCTCCCTCCCCGATGGGACAGATCATGCGTGCCCTGGCGACCCACTCGTACCTGCCACCCCACATGAACTGAAACACCAGCCTCACTAGATGCCTCCTCAAACAAGCCGGCAATGGATAGATGTACGCCAAGTACAATAGAGATGGCAATACATCCACCTTGAGAACCAGGACCTTGCCTAAAAAGGACAACGACCTAGCCCTCCACATCGCTAGCTTCTTCTGTACCACTGCGATGCCCATGTTCCAGTTCAGCGTCGCTGAGCCGGAGGTCTCAAAATGGACCCCGAGTATCCTCAGGGCCCCGTTACAGAGAGATAACCCTCCGGGCACATCCGTCCTACCACTCCATCTTCCGAAAAACTTAACGGAAGACTTCGCGTGGTTAAGAACCGCCCCCGACGCTCGGGTGAAGTCCCCAATAATGGCAAGGGACCTTGTCAGGCACGAGTCCTTGCAAAGCAGCAAGGATGTGTCGTCGGCGTACTGTGTCAACTTGACACGGAGACCGCCACTTCCAGGGATCAGCAAGCCCTCCACCCCTGTGTCTGCCCTAATGGCAGGCCCCAGAGGCTCCATGTACAGAACGAAGAGGAGAGCTGAGAGCGGGCATCCCTGCCTGACCCCAGACGAGAGGTCAAAAACGTCACCTAAGTGACTGTTTACGCTAACTCGGCACCCCGCTCCGACATATAATGTACGGATCCATCCTATAAACTTCTCCCCAAATCCTAATCTACCTAACACCCTGAATAGAAAGGATCTATTCACGCGATCAAAGGCTTTCGCCTGATCAAGCGCTGCTACCATTAAAGGCAGCCCCCTATCTTCTACCCAAGCGATGGAGTCCCTGATCAACTGTAGGTTCCATCTGATCGAGCGACCCTCTACCCCGCACGTCTGATCCTCATGGACGACGTAGGGAAGGGCTGTGCGCAACCGGTCTGCTAAAACCTTTGCAAGTAGCTTGTAATCTACGCACAGCATGGTCAACGGCCGCCAGTTGCCAAGGTCAGTTGCTTCCCCCTTCTTATAAAGAAGTGACAGCACACCGACAACCATTGATCCCCCCGGGACCCCCGTCTCAAGGATGGCCTTCAAGACTTCGAGGACCACTGGTCCAAGTATACCCCAAAACTTGAGGTAAAACTCGGCCGGCAGCCCATCCATCCCAGGCACCTTCCCTTTTCCCATCCTCCTGAGAGCGCTCTCAACCTCCTCGAGGGAGATCTGAGCCTCCATCACATCTCTAATGTCCTCCGGCAATCGCCGGGACAAGTGTTCTAAAAACACATCTCCCTGCTCTACATCTATTACCCTCTCTTTAAATAAACCTCGGTAATGATCAGTTGTTACCCTGACCATTTCCTCCGGTTTTCTAACTATGCTACCATCTTCTTTCCTCACCCCATGCATTATCTTCCTACTCTGTCTGCCCTTAACCGACTTAAAGAACATAGCGGAACAAGTCTCATTATGTTCTAGAAAGCCATTATGCGCCCGCTCCAGGAAAGCTCGAGCCTTCCGCTCCTGCAGCTCCCTGAGCTGCGCCTTCAGGTCAGTGGATCTCTCCCAGTCAATCGACCCGCCGAGGTTGCCTGCCTCGTACTCGAGTTCGAGCAACCTTTGGATACGATCCACCTCCCTCCTTTCCTCCCTTTTTTTCCTCCTGCAATATCCTATTATAAAGGCCCTAATCCTTACCTTAACTAAATCCCACCACTCTAACACCCCCTCACACATGGACCGGAGGCCTTCAAGCCCCCGAAAGAAACCAAAAAAGGTGTCAACGAAAGCTTGCTCCTCCAGCACATCCCGATCTAATTTCCAGTACCCCCTACCGAAGAGGCAGACTGGCGACCCCACCTGCAGGAGCACCCCGTCGTGATCTGAAAAGAACACAGGCAACAGCCGCCCAGACAACTGACCCAAAGACCTGGATACAAAAATGTAGTCGAGCCTCCGCGCAACCCCCCGGGAGTTGCGCCATGTGGGACCAGCCATTGTCGGAGTAGTGTGCAGGCCTCCATCAACCAGACCATGGCAAGCCATTAGCCCGGTGATGGAGCCTGCACTACTATCCCTCACTAACCCTAAATCTATGTTAAAATCCCCACCTATCACCAAGTGCCTATTTGTAACACACAGGGGCGCCAGACAGTCCACCATCTCCCTCCTGTCTGCCGCCACCTGTGGCCCATACACCACCACTAACCTATACCTACTATCCCTAAAAGTGACATCCACCCCCAACACCCTCCCCTGCATTACAACAAAAGATCCCTCCACCTTCACCTCCCTATTCCCAAACAAAATCCCCACCCCTGTAGAATGCACCCCACCTATACCCCAAACTGACTCCCCCTTATCCCACTCCCTACTAAACCTGATGACATCCCCTCCATCCCTCAGGTGAACCTCCTGTAAAAAACAAACATCAAAACCCACCCCCTCCAAAAAACTAAAAACCGCCCTCCTCTTAACAAAATCCCTCAAACCCCTTACATTTAAACTAAAAATATTAACAGAAAATGTCATTTAAATTTATAACCCTACATCAACGAAATGAAACCCCAAAATAACAAAACAACAGGAGACTCACCCGATGCTCCCCTGCTTCTTCTCATCCGGCAGGGACGTCTTCTCCTCTCCTGACGTCCCCCCGTCCTCCTCCATCTCTCCAACCCAGGATGCAGGCATGGTGTTAGGCCTTGGAGTGCCCTGCATCCTGGGTTCCCCACCAACACCCTCCGTTCCTCTCTCCCTGTAGGCTTCTGGACTGAGATCGAGAGCAGGGGACCCCATCTCCCCAAGCAGGAGTTGAGATCCCCCCTCAGACACCCAGCCCAGCGCCACGCCCTGGGAGTCACCCTCCACCAGACGTTGAGGGGCCGAGGAAAACAGAGAGGACAAGGCCTTTCCTCCCTCCCCCATCACACGCTTGGCCATCCCCTCCACACCCCCCTCCCTCTCACTGCATTCCGGGCCCCCCCTCTTCCCTTTCTTCTTTGGCGTTGGAGGCAGCGGAGAGACACCACTCCCCCTCTCCGCTAGCTCCTCCACCATTCCCCTCAACTCTTCAACGAGGGCGCTCGACATGCTGTCCCCCCACTCCTTCCCTCCTTCTGCTCCTTCTTCTGGTCCCGTCTTCACTTCTCCCTCCATTTCTGCCACCGTTCCCTCCTCCACCTCCTCTCTCTCCACCGTCCCAGTCTCCTTCTTCTCCGCTCCTCCACCTCCTTCCACCTCCTCTCCTTTTGTTCCGGCCTTCTCGGCTCCTCGCCTCTCTCCTCTCGTAGCCTCCTTCCTCCCGTCCTCTTCCTGTGCCATCCTTTCCCCTGTGCCATTACTGTCATCCGCTCCCTTTCGTTCTCTCCTCCCTCCATCCCCCGTTCCCCCTCCAGCTGCAGAGGCGTATGACCTTTGACGAGCCGGGCAATCACGCCACAGGTGTGCTGATGAACCACACCCGTGGCAAGCCTTGGGCTCGTCACAATCCTTGGCCTCGTGCTCTCCCGACCCACAGAACCTGCACTTTCTGGTGTTGCACGAGGCCAGGATATGACCGTAGGCCATACACCTCCTGCAGAATGGAGGCTGACGGGCATAAAACAATGTCCCCCTGTCAGCCCCCAGGGAGAACATCGCTGGAGGATGGAGGTAGCCACCCAATCCCTTCGGGTCCTCCCTGAGAAGGATCCGGAACCCTCTCCTCCCGTTCCAGAATCCCAGGGAGTCCCTGAGGTGCCTTGCTGAGGAGACATTGTCCGCGTATCTCCCCAGAAAGGCCCTCACCTCCTCGTCCTTCACATGCGGATTGTACATATTGACGGTGACCACCCTGAAATTGTTCCTTGCCAGGCTGGTCACCTCGTAATGACACAGGGGCCTTGCACCTTTCCCTTCCTTCACTATCGTCATAATGTCTTCATGTTTCTCCTCCGTGTGGAAGGTCACGTCGAAGGCTCTCTCCATTGGGTTACCTTGTAGGCATAGGACATCTTTCACCGATAACTTTAGGATCCCCATCAGGATAGTCCTTCCAAATGTCTCCCTCCCAAATGGCTCCATATCCTTTTCCTTCCAAGCAAACCTCACCGTATTCGCCAATCCAATACCTGGTACGGACCTGTTCTGTCTGTTGTTCTCCATTTTCTTCTCCAAAAAAGCTCTCTTTAAAAGAAGCCAAAGAACAAGGAAAACCGGGAAAAAAACGATTCCTCAAATAAAGAAAAAAAACACTTTCCTCCCTCCTGCCTTCCTTCGACCTTCTGACTCAGCGGGCTTTGGGGCACCTCGGTACCAAGCTTGATCTGAGCCAAAAGGCCGAGAAGCGATAACCCACAAATTGACCCCTGCACCCGCCGGGCCCCCGGGGGTCTCGGCAGACCTCAGCGGTTTGGCAAAAGTTGTCTCCTCCCCACCCGACGCTTCCCTGGTGACAGGCGGGTGTTTTTTTTAACAAGTCGCTAATGCGTCTTTAAGTCACTAGCTCTTTAAGCCTAGTGCGACTATTTGTTCAAAGCCCGGAAAACACGTCAGTCGTCGTCGGGCTTGAACTCAATTGCCCGATCGACTACTTTGAGTGGAAAAATACGCCGGTCGGTCGGTCGGTCAGCCGGCTTCAAGTCAAACGCCTGAGCAAAAAGTCTCGGCGTCATCTCTGTCAATTTCTCTTGAAACAAGATACCGGGCTCTGCCAGAAGCAAAGCCCTTCCAAAAATATGTTGAACTCGTAAGTGTTCCTCTCCACGGAAGTCTTTAGTAAAAGGCGAAAGGCTTGTGCGTAATGAAGAGAAACCAGAGTCGTATGGAAGTCAGAGGTCGGGGCCCGAGACACACACTGTGCACTCTAGGCCGGGTGCCCGCGGGTGGTTCCCGAACCCACTCTTCCAAGTTTGAGGGCTGTGGGTAAAAATTCACAGACAGACAGACAATCCTGGTGAAGTGATTGTATTTTTTGGGGGGGTCAAAAACAGAGACAGACAGACAGACAGACAGACAGACAATCCTGGTGAAGTGATTGTATTTTTTGGGGGGGTCAAAAACAGAGACAGACAGACAGACACACACACACAGAGACACACACACACACACACACACAGAGACACACACACACACACACAGACACACACACACACACACACACACAGACAGAGACACACACACACACAGACACACACACACACACACACACACACACAATCCTGGCCAATGTTTTTTTTTTTTTTTTTTTAAGTAAAATGGCGGGAAAACGGGGGACCCCATGAAGGGGGCTTCGCCCTTGTTTCAGTTTGGATGATTCTTCTTTTTTCATTCCTTCTCTTCTTCTGCTAGCTGTTTTACATAGCTTTGTGTATTTCTTTTTCCTTGACAATGAGAGAGAAGTGTTGCACCGTTCCCGGAGGTACTGCAATACCGGGTCGATGCGTGGAGCGGATGGAGCAAGCCCCATTTCCGACTCCCTGTTCGAAAAATCCATTTAATATGTAGTCCCCCGATGGGGGACATATCAGATATTAAACTGATAAGAACAGATTTTTTTTTTTTTAGAAAAAATAATTTATTACAATCAATACCATTCAAACAATACAAATCAAAATTTTCCTTTAAACTAAATCAATCATGGTATTTTTAATTCAACAAACAAACGAAAACCCAAACAAAAACTCAGGGGAGCATCATCCCTCCCCGTCATCCTAAACACTACCTTTCCCTATCTTCCCGTCCCTAATCTAAAATAACCCCAGCCCTAAACCCCCCTTCCACCTCTCCCGGGCAGCATGCTGCCCCCACTTCCTCTCCTCCCTCTTCATCCTCCCCCTCAAATCTCCTTCCACCCTCCTCACTATTCCTTCCACCCCCCAATCTCTCCCTGTCTTGACCATGTTCTGCCTGGCTTCCCACAGGCCCCGCTTAAAGAGGCTCATGAGAAGCCAGAGCAGAAACCTATCCCTATCCGTCCCCCTCGCTCTCCCTACACCTCTCTCTAACCTAGCCCAAGTCAATACAAAATCCCCTCTAACCCTTCCTAACAACACCCGTGCCTTTGCCCATACTACTCCGGCAATGGCACAGTCCCAAAAGACATGGCGCACAGTCTCCTCCCTGCCACAAGAAGGTCTTGGGCAGGTGGGGGATCGCGCCAAGCTATGCCGATACATGGTGGAGCGCACCGGCAAACACTTGTGGAGGCTCAACCAATTCAGGTCCTTGAGCCTGTTGTCCAGACCCCGCGCCTGCACTCCCTCCCAGACCACCGCCGGGATGCCCACTACAGGTGCTGGACTTACTGCCCGTCTGACCTCCTCGTACAGGTGCCTGTGATCTAAACCTACTCGGGCGACTTCAACCTCGGGGTGTGCACGCAGCCACTTGGCCGCATGGCCAAAATGCCACGGCAGCTGTTCCGCCCGAGGACCCGTGTTAGACCACACCATTACGCTTCTCGCCTGATACGAGAAGAACACCCGCAGGAGGTAACCGGACGGGTGTAGTACTGGCTGAGCAAGCTCCGTCAACAGAAAAGAAACAAAAATTGCGTCCAGCTTGAGGGGGAGGTGTGGTACCCCCCTACCTCCCTCCCCGATGGGACAGATCATGCGTGCCCTGGCGACCCACTCGTACCTGCCACCCCACATGAACTGAAACACCAGCCTCACTAGAGGCCTCCTCAGACAAGCCGGCAATGGGTAGATGTACGCCAAATACAAAAGAGATGGCAATACATCCACCTTGAGAACCAAGACCTTGCCTAAAAAGGACAAAGACCTAGCCCTCCACATCGCTAGCTTCTTCTGTACCACTGCGATGCCCATGTTCCAGTTCAGCGTCGCTGAGCCGGAGGTCTCAAAATGGACCCCGAGAATCCTCAGGGCCCCGTTACAGAGAGATAACCCTCCGGGCACATCCGTCCTACCACTCCATCTTCCGAAAAACTTAACGGAAGACTTCGCGTGGTTAAGAACCGCTCCCGACGCTCGGGTGAAGTCCCCAATGATGGCAAGGGACCTTGTCAGGCACGAGTCCTTGCAAAGCAGCAAGGATGTGTCGTCGGCGTACTGTGTCAACTTTACACGGAGACCGCCACTTCCAGGAATCAGCAAGCCCTCCACCCCTGTGTCTGCCCTAATGGCAGCCCCCAGAGGCTCCATGTACAGAACGAAAAGGAGAGCCGAGAGCGGGCATCCCTGCCTGACCCCAGACGAGAGGTCAAAAACGTCACCTAAGTGACTGTTTACGCTAACTCGGCACCCCGCTCCGACATATAATGTACGGATCCATCCTATAAACTTCTCCCCAAATCCTAATCTACCTAACACCCTGAATAGAAAAGATCTATTCACGCGATCAAAGGCTTTCGCCTGATCTAGCGCTGCTACCATTAAAGGCAGCCCCCTATCTTCTACCCAAGCGATGGAGTCCCTGATCAACTGTAGGTTCCATCTGATCGAGCGACCCTCTACCCCGCACGTCTGATCCTCATGGACGACGTAGGGAAGGGCTGTGCGCAACCGGTCTGCTAAAACCTTTGCAAGTAGCTTGTAATCTACGCACAGCATGGTCAAGGGCCGCCAGTTGCCAAGGTCGGTTGCTTCCCCCTTCTTATAAAGAAGTGACAGCACACCGACAGCCATTGATCCCCCCGGGACCCCCGTCTCAAGGATAGCCTTCAAGACTTCGAGGACCACTGGTCCAAGTATACCCCAAAACTTGAGGTAAAACTCGGCCGGCAGCCCATCCATCCCAGGCACCTTCCCTTTTCCCATCCTCCTGAGAGCGCTCTCAACCTCTTCGAGGGAGATCTGAGCCTCCATCACATCTCTAATGTCCTCCGGCAATCGCCGGGACAAGTGTTCTAAAAACACATTTCCCTGCTCTACATCTATTACCCTCTCTTTAAATAAACCTCGGAAATGATCAGTTGTCACCCTGACCATCTCCTCCGGCTTTCTAACTATACTGCCGTTTTCTTCCCTAACCCCATGCATTACCTTCCTACTCTGTCTGGCCCTAACCGACTTAAAAAACATAGCGGAACAAGTCTCATTATGTTCTAAAAAGCCATTATGCGCACGCTCCAGGAAAGCTCGAGCCTTCCGCTCCTGCAGCTCTCTGAGCTGCGCCTTCAGGGCTGTGGATCTCTCCCAGTCAATCGACCCGCCGAGGTTGCCTGCCTCGTACTCGAGTTCAATCAACCTTTGGATACGATCCACCTCCCTCCTTTCCTCCCTTTTAGTCCTCTTACAATATCCTATTATAAAGGCCCTAATCCTTACCTTAACTAAATCCCACCACTCTAACACCCCCTCGCACATGGACCGGAGGCCTTCAAGCCCCCGAAAGAAACCAAAAAAGGCGTCGACGAAAGCTTGCTCCTCCAGCACACCCCTATCTAATTTCCAGTACCCCCTACCGAAGAGGCAAACTGGCGACCCCACCTGCAGGAGCACCCCGTCGTGATCTGAGAAGAACACAGGCAACAGCCGCCCAGACAACTGACCCAAAGACCTAGATAGGAAAATATAGTCGAGCCTCCGCGCAACCCCCCGAGAGTTGCGCCATGTGGGACCAGCCATTGTCGGAGTAGAGTGCAGGCCTCCATCAACCAGACCATGGCAAGCCATTAGCCCGGTGATGGCGCCTGCACTACTATCACCCACTAACCCTAAATCTATATTGAAATCCCCTCCTATCACCAAGTGCCTATTTGTGACACACAGGGGCGCCAGACAGTCCACCATCTCCCTCCTGTCTGCCGCCACCTGTGGCCCATACACCCCAATTAATCTATATTTACCCTCCCTATATGTTACATCTAACCCCAACGCCCTCCCCTGCATTATGCAAAAAGTGCTCTCTATTTTAACCTCCCTATTACCACACAAAATCCCTACTCCTGTTGAGTGCACCCCGCCTATACCCCAATACGATTCTCCCTTATCCCACTCCTTCCTAAATCTATTTACGTCCCCTCCATCCCTCAGGTGAACCTCCTGTAAAAAACAGAAATCAAACCCCACACCCTCTAAATAACTAAAAACCGCCCTCCTTTTAACAAAATCCCTTAAACCCCTTACATTTAAACTAAGAAAAGTAACAGAAATATTCATTATAAAATAAAAACAAAGAAACCTTCACCCCCAAAACACAAAAATAAAAGAGGAGGCTCACCCGATGCTCCCCTGCTCCATCTCATCCAGCGGGGACGTCCTCTCCTCTCCTGGCGTCACCCCCTCTTCCTCCATCTCCCCAATCCAGGATGCGGGAATGGTGTTGGGCACCCGAGTGCCCTGCACCCCGGATTGGTCACCCAACTCCTCCATTTCCCCCTCCCCACTGCTTACTGGGCAGAAAAAAAGGGGCCCTGTATCAGTGAAAGGGGGCTGCGACTCCCCAGGCGGCCTCTCCTGAGCCCCACCTGGGTTATCCAGTTCCCCCAGCAGACCAGAGTCCAGGGAAGCCAATGAGGTTTCTGGGCCCTCTCCCTCCTTACCCCCCTTTTCCCCCATTGCTCTCTTGGCCTCACCCTCCCCCTCCCCCCCCCCACCGCTCTCCTTCTTGCCTTCCCTGTGGCTCCTCTTCGTTTTCCTCTTCGGTGTTGGCGGCAAAAGAGAGACATCGCCCCCCCTCCCTGCCAGCTTCTCCACCATGCCCCTCATCTCCTCCACCAGGGCACTCGACATTTCACTGTCCCCCCACTCCTTCCCACCTTCCCCCCTCTCCAAATCCCCCTCTGGGCCTTCCTTCTTGTCCTTCTCCACCTCCTCTCCCACTGCTGTCGCCGTCTCCTTCCTCGCCGCTCCCTTGACTCCGTCCTCTTCCTTCCCCTTCTCCCCATCTTCTCCGACCTTCTCTCTCCTCTGCCCCTCTCCTCTCGGGGCCGCCGTCTCCTTCCTTGGTGTCTCTCCATCCGGGCCCGCTCCGGTGTCCTGGTCCTCTCTTCCTCCTCTTCCCCCATCCCCTACTCTCCATCCAGCTGCAGACGCGTATGACCTGTGACGAGCCGGGCAGTCCCGCCACAGGTGCGCAGACGAGCCACACCCGTGGCACGCCTTGGGCTCGTCACAGTCCCTGGCCTCGTGCTCACCCGATCCACAGAATCTGCACTTCCTAGTGCTGCACGAGGCCACGGTATGACCGTAGGCCATACAACGCCTGCAGAAAGGAGGCTGACGGGCGTAAAATAACGTCCCCCTGTCAGCCCCCAGGGAGAACATTGCAGGAGGATGGAGGTAGCCACCCAAACCCTTAGGGTCCTCCCTGAGCAGAGCCTGGAATCCCCTCCTCCCATTCCAGAAGCCCAGGGAGTCCCTGAGGAGCCTTGCTAATGATACATTGTCCATATATCTCCCGAGGAAAGCCCTTACCTCCTCGTCTTTAACATGCGGGTTATATAGGTTTACTGTCACCACCCTAAAGTTGTTCCTCGCCAGGCTTGTGACTTCATAATGGCACATAGGTCGGTCTCCTCCCACTTCTTTCGCCATCTTCATGACCTCATCATGTCTCCCCTCTGTGTAGAAGGTTACATCGAAAGCTCCCTCTACCGGGTTCCCTTGTAGGCAAAAAACGTCCTTCACCGACAGTTTCAGCACTCCCATAAGGACAGTCCTCCCGAAGGTTTCTCTTCCCGATGGCTCCAGCTCCTTATCCCTCCAAGCAAAACGGACTGTATTTGCTAGTCCCATCCCTGGGACCGACCTGCTTGATGGATTGCGCGCCATCTCCTCCTGGAAAATAACGCACTCAAAAAGTTGTTTGAAAAAAAAATACTTTTCAAACAAAAAAAACCTTATCGCCCTCCTACCTCCGACCTTCTGACTCAGCGAGCTCTGGGGCACCTCGGTACCAAGCTTGATCTGAGCCAAAAGGCCGAGAAGCGATAACCCACAAATTGACCCCTGCACCCGCCGGGCCCCCGGGGGTCTCGGCAGACCTCAGCGGTTTGGCAAAAGTTGTCTCCTCCCCACCCGACGCTTCCCTGGTGACAGGCGGGTGTTTTTTTTAACAAGTCGCTAATGCGTCTTTAAGTCACTAGCTCTTTAAGCCTAGTGCGACTATTTGTTCAAAGCCCGGAAAACACGTCAGTCGTCGTCGGGCTTGAACTCAATTGCCCGAGCGACTACTTTGAGTGGAAAAATACGCCGGTCGGTCGGTCGGTCAGCCGGCTTCAAGTCAAACGCCTGAGCAAAAAGTCTCGGCGTCATCTCTGTCAATTTCTCTTGAAACAAGATACCGGGCTCTGCCAGAAGCAAAGCCCTTCCAAAAATATGTTGAACTCGTAAGTGTTCCTCTCCACGGAAGTCTTTAGTAAAAGGCGAAAGGCTTGTGCGTAATGAAGAGAAACCAGAGTCGTATGGAAGTCAGAGGTCGGGGCCCGAGACACACACTGTGCACTCTAGGCCGGGTGCCCGCGGGTGGTTCCCGAACCCACTCTTCCAAGTTTGAGGGCTGTGGGTAAAAATTCACAGACAGACAGACAATCCTGGTGAAGTGATTGTATTTTTTGGGGGGGGTCAAAAACAGAGACAGACAGACAGACAGACAGACAGACAGACAGACAATCCTGGTGAAGTGATTGTATTTTTTGGGGGGGTCAAAAACAGAGACAGACAGACAGACACAAACACAGAGACACACACACACACACAGAGACACACACACACACACACAGACACACACACACACACACACACAGACAGAGACACACACACACACAGACACACACACACACACACACACACAATCCTGGCCAATGTTTTTTTTTTTTTTTTTTAAGTAAAATGGCGGGAAAACGGGGGACCCCATGAAGGGGGCTTCGCCCTTGTTTCAGTTTGGATGATTCTTCTTTTTTCATTCCTTCTCTTCTTCTGCTAGCTGTTTTACATAGCTTTGTGTATTTCTTTTTCCTTGACAATGAGAGAGAAGTGTTGCACCGTTCCCGGAGGTACTGCAATACCGGGTCGATGCGTGGAGCGGATGGAGCAAGCCCCATTTCCGACTCCCTGTTCGAAAAATCCATTTAATATGTAGTCCCCCGATGGGGGACATATCAGATATTAAACTGATAAGAACAGATTTTTTTTTTTTTTTTTTTTTTTACAAAAATTATTTATTACTTTCTATGCCATTCAATACAAAACCATGTATTCCAATCAAAATCATAACTAGGCATTTTTAATTGTAACACAAACCAAAAACCCTAAAACAAAGACCCAGGGAAACATCTTCCCTCCCCTTCTCACCTATAAACCAAACCCATACTAACAACAAAAATCACAATAAACTCACCCTATCCTCCCGACCGACGGGGACGCCTCCTCCACTCCTGACGCTCCGCCGTCGGCCACCATCCCCTCTCCTCTAGTTACAGAATCAGTGCCCGGCACAAGCGAACACTGTGTCTTGTGCCCCCCACTGAAGTCTATCACCCTGCCCTCCTGGCTCTGGCCTGAGCACCCCATGCCCTCAAACAAAAAATTAACCCCTTCCTCCATCCCCCACCCCTGGGCAATGCTTGGAAGGTCCAGCTCAGCCAGGGGTGTAAAAGAGCATGAAGGAGAGGGAGCCCACGAGGGCCCCGCATCCTCTCCACCCTGCCCTGCCCCCCCCTACCATCCTTCCTCCTCCTGCTGCCCTTTCGCTCCCACTTCTTAGGTCTCTTTATCGGTGGAGGGCGCAGCCAGGGAACATCCCTATCCGCGTCCGACAGCCCCCCCCTCGCTTCGGTCATATTATCCGCCAGCCCACCCCTCGCTTCCTTCACAGTGTCCGTCAGCCCCCCCACCATCTCCCTCAGCTCCTCTACCCGTGATCTCACCTCTTTACTGTCCCCCCACTCCTTCACTCCCTCTCCTTCTGGTCCCGCCACCACTTCTTTCTCTGTCTCCTTCCTTTCTGTCTCTTTCTTTTCCACCACCGTCTTCCCAGTCTCCTCCCTCTCTGTTGCCTTCTCCGTCTCCTTCCTCTCCACCGCCGTCTTCTCTGGCCCCTCCACTCTCATGTCTCCTTCCTCCTCCTGCTCCTTCTCTCCTTCAGCCGCCTGCTCCTCCTCTCCTTCAACCTCTCCCTCTCTTCCCAGCACCTTCTCCACCTGCTCCTCCTCTCCTTCCCCCGCTCCTCCCGGTACCTTTTCCTCCTCTTTTCGTGATGTTCCTGTTCCAGATCC
This sequence comes from Salmo trutta, assembly GCF_901001165.1. Classification (NCBI taxonomy): domain Eukaryota; kingdom Metazoa; phylum Chordata; class Actinopteri; order Salmoniformes; family Salmonidae; genus Salmo; species Salmo trutta. The sequence continues at coordinate 3,125,017 of NC_042980.1, read as the reverse complement.
CATGTCCGCTCCTCTTCCTCTACTTCCCACATCCCCCGCACCTGCTCCCCCTACAGCCGCAGACGCGTATGACCCGTGACGAGCCGGGCACCTCCGCCACAGGTGTGTAACCGAGCCACACCCGTGGCAAGCCTTTGGCTCGTCACAATCCCTTGCCTCGTGCCCGCTCGACCCACAGAACCTGCAAATCCTTGTACTACACGAGGCAAGGGTATGACCATAGGCCATACAGCGCCTGCAAAATGGAGGCTGACGGGCATAATGTAACGTCCCCCTGTCAGCCCCCAGGGAGAACATCGCTGGGGGATGTAGGTACCCACCCAATCCCCTTGGGTCCTCCCTGAGAAGGGCCTGGAACCCTCTCCTCCCGTTCCAGAATCCCAGGGAGTCCCTGAGGCGCCTCGCTGAGGAAACATTGTCCATGTATCTGCCCAGAAAGGCCCTCACCTCTTCGTCAGTCACATGGGGATTGTACATGGTCACAGTTACCAATCGAAAACTACTTCTCGCCAAGTTGGTCACTTCATAATGGCACATGGGAAATGCCTTACTCCCTTCTTTTGTCTTCATCAAAATTTCTTCATGCTTCCCTTCACTATAAAAAGTCACATCAAATGCCCCCTCCATTGGATTATCTTGGAAGCATAAAACATCCTTTACCTCCAGATTCAATATCCCCATCAATATGGTCCTTCCGAACTTCTCTCTTCCAAATGGCTCCAAATCTTTGTCCCTCCATGCAAACCTCACAGTATTGGACAATCCAATTCCTGGTACCGCCTTGTTATTACTGGTACGCGCCATTTCCAAAAGGAAAAAAAAAACACACGTCCACACAAGGAAAAAAACAGCTCTCCAAATGGAAGCCTCTGGAAAAAACCAAAAACGCCTTGGCAAAAAAGAACTCTGTCTCGCCCAAAAACCTATCGCCCTCCTATCTCCGACCTTTTGACTCAGCGAGCTCTGGGGCACCTCGGTACCAAGCTTGATCTGAGCCAAAAGGCCGAGAAGCGATAACCCACAAATTGACCCCTGCACCCGCCGGGCCCCCGGGGGTCTCGGCAGACCTCAGCGGTTTGGCAAAAGTTGTCTCCTCCCCACCCGACGCTTCCCTGGTGACAGGCGGGTGTTTTTTTTAACAAGTCGCTAATGCGTCTTTAAGTCACTAGCTCTTTAAGCCTAGTGCGACTATTTGTTCAAAGCCCGGAAAACACGTCAGTCGTCGTCGGGCTTGAACTCAATTGCCCGAGCGACTACTTTGAGTGGAAAAATACGCCGGTCGGTCGGTCGGTCGGTCAGCCGGCTTCAAGTCAAACGCCTGAGCAAAAAGTCTCGGCGTCATCTCTGTCAATTTCTCTTGAAACAAGATACCGGGCTCTGCCAGAAGCAAAGCCCTTCCAAAAATATGTTGAACTCGTAAGTGTTCCTCTCCACGGAAGTCTTTAGTAAAAGGCGAAAGGCTTGTGCGTAATGAAGAGAAACCAGAGTCGTATGGAAGTCAGAGGTCGGGGCCCGAGACACACACTGTGCACTCTAGGCCGGGTGCCCGCGGGTGGTTCCCGAACCCACTCTTCCAAGTTTCAGGGCTGTGGGTAAAAATTCACAGACAGACAGACAATCCTGGTGAAGTGATTGTATTTTTGGGGGGGGTCAAAAACAGAGACAGACAGACAGACAGACAGACAGACAGACAGACAATCCTGGTGAAGTGATTGTATTTTTTGGGGGGGTCAAAAACAGAGACAGACAGACAGACACACACACACAGAGACACACACACACACACACACACACAGAGACACACACACACACACAGACACACACACACACACACACACACACACACAGACAGAGACACACACACACACAGACACACACACACACACACACACACACACAATCCTGGCCAATGTTTTTTTTTTTTTTTTTTTTTAAGTAAAATGGCGGGAAAACGGGGGACCCCATGAAGGGGGCTTCGCCCTTGTTTCAGTTTGGATGATTCTTCTTTTTTCATTCCTTCTCTTCTTCTGCTAGCTGTTTTACATAGCTTTGTGTATTTCTTTTTCCTTGACAATGAGAGAGAAGTGTTGCACCGTTCCCGGAGGTACTGCAATACCGGGTCGATGCGTGGAGCGGATGGAGCAAGCCCCATTTCCGACTCCCTGTTCGAAAAATCCATTTAATATGTAGTCCCCCGATGGGGGACATATCAGATATTAAACTGATAAGAACAGATTTTTTTTTTTAGAAAAAATAATTTATTACCTTCTATGCCATTCATTCATTACAAATCATACCTTTCATACAAAATAAATAATGGCATTTTAATTCATAAAACAACACAAAACCCAAACAAAACTCAGGGGAGCATCATCCCTCCCCGTCATCCTAAACACTAACTTTCCCTATCTTCCCTTCCCTAATCTAAAATAACCCCAGCCCTAATCCCCCCTTCCATCTCTCCCGGGCAGCATGCTGCCCCCACTTCCTCTCCTCCCTCTTCATCCTCCCCCTCAGATCTCCTTCCACCCTCCTCACTATGCCTTCCACCCCACAATCTCTCCCTGTCTTAACCATGTTCTGCCTGGCTTCCCACAGCCCCCGCTTAAAGAGGCTCATGAGAAGCCAGAGCAGAAACCTATCCCTATCCGTCCCCCTCGCTCTCCCTACACCTCTCTCTAGCCTAGCCCACGTCAATACAAAATCCCCTCTTACCCTTCCTAACAACACCCGTGCCTTTGCCCATACTACTCCGGCAATGGCACAGTCCCAAAAGACATGACGCACAGTCTCCTCCCTGCCACAAGAAGGTCTTGGGCAGGTGGGGGATCGCGCCAAGCTATGCCGGTACATGGTGGAGCGTACCGGCAAACACTTGTGGAGGCTCAACCAATTCAGGTCCTTGAGCCTGTTGTCCAGACCCCGCGCCTGCACTCCCTCCCAGACCACCGCCGGGATGCCCACTACAGGTGCCGGACTTACTGCCCGTCTGACCTCCTCGTACAGGTGCCTGTGATCTAAACCTACTCGGGCGACTTCAACCTCGGGGTGCGCACGCAGCCACTTGGCCGCATGGCCAAAGTGCCACGGCAGCTGTTCCGCCCGAGGACCCGTGTTAGACCACACCATTACGCTTCTCGCCTGATACGAGAAGAACACCCGCAGGAGGTAACCGGACGGGTGTAGTACTGGCTGAGCAAGCTCCGTCAACAGAAACGAAACAAAAATGGCGTCCAGCTTGAGGGGGAGATGTGGTACCCCCCTACCTCCCTCCCCGATGGGACAGATCATGCGTGCCCTGGCGACCCACTCGTACCTGCCACCCCACATGAACTGAAACACCAGCCTCACTAGATGCCTCCTCAGACAAGCCGGCAATGGATAGATGTACGCCAAGTACAATAGAGATGGCAATACATCCACCTTGAGAACCAGGACCTTGCCTAAAAAGGACAACGACCTAGCCCTCCACATCGCTAGCTTCTTCTGTACCACTGCGATGCCCATGTTCCAGTTCAGCGTCGCTGAGCCGGAGGTCTCAAAATGGACCCCGAGTATCCTCAGGGCCCCGTTACAGAGAGATAACCCTCCGGGCACATCCGTCCTACCACTCCATCTTCCGAAAAACTTAACGGAAGACTTCGCGTGGTTAAGAACCGCCCCCGACGCTCGGGTGAAGTCCCCAATAATGGCAAGGGACCTTGTCAGGCACGAGTCCTTGCAAAGCAGCAAGGATGTGTCGTCGGCGTACTGTGTCAACTTGACACGGAGACCGCCACTTCCAGGGATCAGCAAGCCCTCCACCCCTGTGTCTGCCCTAATGGCAGCCCCCAGAGGCTCCATGTACAGAACAAAGAGGAGAGCCGAGAGCGGGCATCCCTGCCTGACCCCAGACGAGAGGTCAAAAACGTCACCTAAGTGACTGTTTACGCTAACTCGGCACCCCGCTCCGACATATAATGTACGGATCCATCCTATAAACTTCTCCCCAAATCCTAATCTACCTAACACCCTGAATAGAAAGGATCTATTCACGCGATCAAAGGCTTTCGCCTGATCTAGCGCTGCTACCATTAAAGGCAGCCCCCTATCTTCTACCCAAGCGATGGAGTCCCTGATCAACTGTAGGTTCCATCTGATCGAGCGACCCTCTACCCCGCACGTCTGATCCTCATGGACGACGTAGGGAAGGGCTGTGCGCAACCGGTCTGCTAAAACCTTTGCAAGTAGCTTGTAATCTACGCACAGCATGGTCAACGGCCGCCAGTTGCCAAGGTCAGTTGCTTCCCCCTTCTTATAAAGAAGTGACAGCACACCGACAGCCATTGATCCCCCCGGGACCCCCGTCTCAAGGATGGCCTTCAAGACTTCGAGGACCACTGGTCCAAGCATACCCCAAAACTTGAGATAAAACTCGGCCGGCAGCCCATCCATCCCAGGCACCTTCCCTTTTCCCATCCTCCTGAGAGCACTCTCAACCTCTTCAAGGGAGATCTGAGCCTCCATCACATCTCTAATGTCCTCCGGCAATCGCCGGGACAATTGTTCTAAAAACACATTTCCCTGCTCTACATCTATTTCCTTTTCCTTAAATAAACCTCGGAAATGATCAGTTGTCACCCTGACCATTTCCTCCGGTTTTCTCACTATACTACCATCTTCTTCCTTCACCCCATGCATTATCTTCCTACTCTGTCTGGCCCTAACCGACTTAAAGAACATAGCGGAACAAGTCTCATTATGTTCTAGAAAGCCATTATGCGCACGCTCCAGGAAAGCTCGAGCCTTCTGCTCCTGCAGCTCCCTGAGCTGCGCCTTCAGGGCTGTGGATCTATCCCAGTCAATCGACCCGCCGAGGTTGCCTGCCTCGTACTCGAGTTCGAGCAACCTTTGGATACGATCCACCTCCCTCCTTTCCTCCCTTTTTTTCCTCCTACAATATCCTATTATAAAGGCCCTAATCCTTACCTTAACTAAATCCCACCACTCTAACACCCCCTCGCACATGGACCGGAGGCCTTCAAGCCCCCGAAAGAAACCAAAAAAGGCATCAACGAAAGCTTGCTCCTCCAGCACATCCCGATCTAATTTCCAGTACCCCCTACCGAAGAGGCAGACTGGCGGCCCCACCTGCAGGAGCACCCCGTCGTGATCCGAGAAGAACACAGGCAACAGCTGCCCAGACAACTGACCCAAAGACCTAGATAGAAAAATGTAGTCGAGCCTCCGCGCAACCCCCCGAGAGTTGCGCCATGTGGGACCAGCCATTGCCGGAGTAGTGTGCAGGCCTCCATCAACCAGACCATGGCAAGCCATTAGCCCGGTGATGGAGCCTGCACTACTATCCCCCCCTACCCCTAGATCTATATTAAAATCCCCCCCTATCACTAAGTGCCTATTTGTAACACACAGGGGCGTCAGACAGTCCACCATCTCCCTCCTGTCTGCCGCCACCTGTGGCCCATACACCACCACTAACCTATACCTACTATCCCTAAAAGTGACATCCATCCCCATAACCCTCCCCTGCATAACCATAAAAGAACCCTCCACCTTTACATCTCTGTGCCCACACAAAATCCCTACCCCCGATGAGTGCACTCCCCCTATCCCCCAAACCGACTCTCCCTTGTCCCACTCCCTTCTAAACCTATTGACATCCCCACCATCCCTCAGGTGAACCTCCTGTAGAAAACAGAAATCGAAACCCACCCCTTCTAAAAAACTAAACACCGCCCTCCTCTTAACAAAATCCCTTAACCCTCTTACATTTAAGCTAACAAAAGTAATCATCTTGAAAGAAAATTAAATTAAAATCAATACAAATCAACCTAACATCACCCAAATACTAAACCCAAATGAAAACAAAAACAGGAGGCTCACCCGATGCTCCCCTGCTCCATCTCCACCGGCGGGGACTCCCTCCGCACTCCCGATGTCCCCCCGTCTTCCTCCATCCCACCAATCCAGGATGATGGAATGGTGTTTGGCCGCTGAATGTCCAGCACCCTGGGTTTACCCCCCACCTCCTCCACTTCCCCCTCCTCGTAACTTGTTGGGAAGAGAGTGGGAGAGCCCATGTCCTCAATCATGAACAGCGTCCCCCCTTCGGCCTTGTTGGGTTGTTCCAAATCCCCCTGGAGTTGAGTGGCTGGGGAAACCAGCGAGGACACAGATGTTTCTCCCACCCCCATCGCTCGCTTGGCCACCCCCTCCCCCCTCTCGTTGTCCTCCGAGCCCCCCTTCCTTTTTCCTTTCTTTTTTTTCGGTGTTTGGTGTAGCGGGGAAACACCACCCCCCCTCCCCCCCAGCTCCTCCACCATTCCCCTCATCTCCTCCACTAGGGCACTTGATGTTATGCTGTCCCCCCACTCCCTCCCACCTTCCCCCTCCTCCTCGTCTTCTGGTCCTTCCGCCGTCTCCTTCTTCCCCACCTCTTCCTCCTCTGCTGCTCTCTCTGGCTCCTCCACTTCCTTGCTTCTTCCTGCCTCCTTTCCTTCCTCTCCTCCTGGATCTCCTACTCCCTTGCCATCTCCATCTCTTCCTGCTGCCGCTCTTCTCTCGTCCTTTGAGGCCTTCACCTCTGGGCCTCTGGTCGGGTCTTGTTCTTGGCCTCCTCCCCCTCCTCTTCTTCCCCCATCCCCCGCTCCTGTCCCCCCTCCAGCTGCAGACGCGTATGACCGCTGACGAGCCGGGCATCCCCGCCACAGGTGTGCAGATGAGCCACACCCGTGGCACGCCTTCGGCTCGTCACAGTCCCTAGCCTCGTGCTCTCCAGATCCACAAAATCTACATTTTCTCGTGCTGCACGAGGCTAGGATATGACCGTAGGCCATACAGCGCCTGCAAAACGGGGGCTGACGTGCATAAAATAATGTCCCCCTGTCAGCCCCCAGGGAGAACATTGCCGGGGGATGAAGGTATCCGCCCAGCCCCTTCGGGTCCTCCCTAAGGAGGGCCTGGAAACCCCTTCTGCCATTCCAAAATCCAAGTGAATCTTTGAGGGCCCTTGCTGAGGAGACGTTATCCATATATCTCCCCAGAAAGGCCCTCACCTCCTCATCTTTGACATACGGATTGTACATGTTTACCGTTACAACCCTGTAATTATTCCTCGCAAGGCTGGTCACCTCATAATTGCACATTGGCTTCGTGCCTCCCACTGCTTTCGCCTTTCTTAGTACCTCATTGTGTTTTTCTTCTGTGTGTAATGCCACGTCAAAAGCTCCTTCCAATGAGTTCCCTTGTAGGCAAAACACGTCTTTAACTGACAGCTTGAAGATTCCAATCAAGATAGTCCTACCAAAGGTTTCTCGTCCAAACGGATCCAACTCCTTGTTCTTCCACGTAAACCGAACCGTGTTTGCAAGCCCGATCACAGGGACCGACCTGTATGAAGTATTTTGCGCCATCTCCTCTAGGAGATTGGCGCCCTCGACTCCTCTCTTGCTCTCTTCTCAGAAAAGGAAAAAACCCCTAAAAAGAAAAACAAAATGGCCGAGATACAATACCCAAAAATCAAAAAAACAACTTACCGCTCTCCTGTCGTCGACCTTTTGACTCAGCGAGCTCTGGGGCACCTCAGTACCAAGCTTGATCTGAGCCAAAAGGCCGAGAAGCGATAACCCACAAATTGACCCCTGCACCCGCCGGGCCCCCGGGGGTCTCGGCAGACCTCAGCGGTTTGGCAAAAGTTGTCTCCTCCCCACCCGACGCTTCCCTGGTGACAGGCGGGTGTTTTTTTTAACAAGTCGCTAATGCGTCTTTAAGTCACTAGCTCTTTAAGCCTAGTGCGACTATTTGTTCAAAGCCCGGAAAACACGTCAGTCGTCGTCGGGCTTGAACTCAATTGCCCGAGCGACTACTTTGAGTGGAAAAATACGCCGGTCGGTCGGTCGGTCAGCCGGCTTCAAGTCAAACGCCTGAGCAAAAAGTCTCGGCGTCATCTCTGTCAATTTCTCTTGAAACAAGATACCGGGCTCTGCCAGAAGCAAAGCCCTTCCAAAAATATGTTGAACTCGTAAGTGTTCCTCTCCACGGAAGTCTTTAGTAAAAGGCGAAAGGCTTGTGCGTAATGAAGAGAAACCAGAGTCGTATGGAAGTCAGAGGTCGGGGCCCGAGACACACACTGTGCACTCTAGGCCGGGTGCCCGCGGGTGGTTCCCGAACCCACTCTTCCAAGTTTGAGGGCTGTGGGTAAAAATTCACAGACAGACAGACAATCCTGGTGAAGTGATTGTATTTTTTGGGGGGGGTCAAAAACAGAGACAGACAGACAGACAGACAGACAGACAGACAGACAATCCTGGTGAAGTGATTGTATTTTTTGGGGGGGTCAAAAACAGAGACAGACAGACAGACACACACACACAGAGACACACACACACACACACACACACAGAGACACACACACACACACACAGACACACACACACACACACACACAGACAGAGACACACACACACACAGACACACACACACACACACACACACACACAATCCTGGCCAATGTTTTTTTTTTTTTTTTTTTTTTTTAAGTAAAATGGCGGGAAAACGGGGGACCCCATGAAGGGGGCTTCGCCCTTGTTTCAGTTTGGATGATTCTTCTTTTTTCATTCCTTCTCTTCTTCTGCTAGCTGTTTTACATAGCTTTGTGTATTTCTTTTTCCTTGACAATGAGAGAGAAGTGTTGCACCGTTCCCGGAGGTACTGCAATACCGGGTCGATGCGTGGAGCGGATGGAGCAAGCCCCATTTCCGACTCCCTGTTCGAAAAATCCATTTAATATGTAGTCCCCCGATGGGGGACATATCAGATATTAAACTGATAAGAACAGATTTTTTTTTTTTTTTTTTTTTTTTTGAAAATAATTTATTACTTTCTATGCCATTCATTCATTACAAATCATACCTTTCATACAAAATAAATAATGGCATTTTAAATCATAACACAACCCAAAAACCAAAACAAAACTCAGGGGAGCATCATCCCTCCCCTTCATCCTAAACACTAACTTTCCCTATCTTCCCTTCCCTAATCTAAAATAACCCCAGCCCTAATCCCCCCTTCCATCTCTTCCGGGCAGCATGCTGCCCCCACTTCCTCTCCTCCCTCTTCATCCTCCCTCTCAAATCTCCTTCCACCCTCCTCACTATCCCTTCCACCCCACAATCTCTCCCTGTCTTAACCATGTTCTGCCTGGCTTCCCACAGCCCCCGCTTAAAGAGGCTCATGAGAAGCCAGAGCAGAAACCTATCCCTATCCGTCCCCCTCGCTCTCCCTACACCTCTCTCTAACCTAGCCCACGTCAAAACAAAATCCCCTCTAACCCTTCCTAACAACACCCGTGCCTTTGCCCATACTACTCCGGCAATGGCACAGTCCCAAAAGACATGGCGCACAGTCTCCTCCCTGCCACAAGAAGGTCTTGGGCAGGTGGGGGATCGCGCCAAGCTATGCCGGTACATGGTGGAGCGTACCGGCAAACACTTGTGGAGGCTCAACCAATTCAGGTCCTTGAGCCTGTTGTCCAGGCCCCGCGCCTGCACTCCCTCCCAGACCACTGCCGGGATGCCCACTACAGGTGCTGGACTTACTGCCCGTCTGACCTCCTCGTACAGGTGCCTGTGATCTAAACCTACTCGGGCGACTTCAACCTCGGGGTGCGTTCGCAGCCACTTGGCCGCATGGCCAAAGTGCCACGGCAGCTGTTCCGCCCGAGGACCCGTGTTAGACCACACCATTACGCTTCTCGCCTGATACGAGAAGAACACCCGCAGGAGGTAACCGGACGGGTGTAGTACTGGCTGAGCGAGCTCCGCCAACAGAAAAGAAACAAAAATGGCGTCCAGCTTGAGGGGGAGATGTGGTACCCCCCTACCTCCCTCCCCGATGGGACAGATCATGCGTGCCCTGGCGACCCACTCGTACCTGCCACCCCACATGAACTGAAACACCAGCCTCACTAGAGGCCTCCTCAGACAAGCCGGCAATGGGTAGATGTACGCCAAGTACAATAGAGATGGCAATACATCCACCTTTAGAACCAGGACCTTGCCTAAAAAGGACAAAGACCTAGATCTCCACATCGCTAGCTTCCTCTGTACCACTGCAATGCGCATGTTCCAGTTCAGCGTCGCTGAGCCGGAGGTCTCAAAATGGACCCCGAGAATCCTCAGGGCCCCGTTACAGAGAGATAACCCTCCGGGCACATCCGTCCTACCACTCCATCTTCCGAAAAACTTAACGGAAGACTTCGCGTGGTTAAGAACCGCTCCCGACGCTCGGGTGAAGTCCCCAATGATGGCAAGGGACCTTGTCAGGCACGAGTCCTTGCAAAGCAGCAAGGAGGTGTCGTCGGCGTACTGTGTCAACTTGACACGGAGACCGCCACTTCCAGGTATCAGCAGACCCTCCACCCCTGTGTCTGCCCTAATGGCAGCCCCCAGAGGCTCCATGTACAGAACGAAGAGGAGAGCCGAGAGCGGGCATCCCTGCCTGACCCCAGACGAGAGGTCAAAAACGTCACCTAAGTGACTGTTAACGCTAACCCGGCACCCCGCTCCGACATATAAAGTACGGATCCATCCTATAAACTTTTCCCCAAATCCTAATCTACCTAACACCCTGAATAGAAAGGATCTATTCACGCGATCAAAGGCTTTCGCCTGATCTAGCGCTGCTACCATTAAAGGCAGCCCCCTATCTTCTACCCAAGCGATGGAGTCCCTGATCAACTGTAGGTTCCATCTGATCGAGCGACCCTCTACCCCGCACGTCTGATCCTCATGGACGACGTAGGGAAGGGCTGTGCGCAACCGGTCTGCTAAAACCTTTGCAAGTATCTTGTAATCTACGCACAGCATGGTCAATGGCCGCCAGTTGCCAAGGTCGGTTGCTTCCCCCTTCTTATAAAGAAGTGACAGCACACCGACAGCCATTGATCCCCCCGGGACCCCCGTCTCAAGGATGGCCTTCAAGACTTCGAGGACCACCGGTCCAAGTATACCCCAAAACTTGAGGTAAAACTCGGCCGGCAGCCCATCCATCCCAGGCACCTTCCCTTTTCCCATCCTCCTGAGAGCGCTCTCAACCTCTTCGAGGGAGATCTGAGCCTCCATCACATCTCTAATGTCCTCCGGCAATCGCCGGGACAAGTGTTCTAAAAACACATTTCCCTGCTCTACATCTATTTCCCTTTCCTTAAATAAACCTCGGAAATGATCAGTTGTCACCCTGACCATTTCCTCCGGTTTTCTCACTATACTACCATCTTCTTTCCTCACCCCGTTCATTATCTTCCTACTCTGTCTGGCCCTAACCGACTTAAAGAACATAGCGGAACAAGTCTCATTATGTTCTAAAAAGCCATTATGCGCACGCTCCAGGAAAGCTCGAGCCTTCCGCTCCTGCAGCTCCCTGAGCTGTGCCTTCAGGGCTGTGGATCTCTCCCAGTCAATCGACCCGCCGAGGTTGCCTGCCTCGTACTCGAGTTCAATCAACCTTTGGATACGATCCACCTCCCTCCTTTCCTCCCTTTTAGTCCTCTTACAATATCCTATTATAAAGGCCCTAATCCTTACCTTAACTAAATCCCACCACTCCAGCACCCCCTCGCACATGGACCGGAGGCCTTCAAGCCTCCGAAAGAAACCAAAAAAGGCGTCGACGAAAGCTTGCTCCTCCAGCACATCCCGATCTAATTTCCAGTACCCCCTACCGAAGAGGCAGACTGGCGGCCCCACCTGCATGAGCACCCCGTCGTGATCCGAGAAGAACACAGGCAGCAGCCGCCCAGACAACTGACCCAAAGACCTAGATAGAAAAATGTAATCGAGCCTCCGCGCAACCCCCCGAGAGTTGCGCCATGTGGGACCAGCCATTGTCGGAGTAGTGTGCAGGCCTCCATCAACCAGGCCATGGCAAGCCATTAGCCCGGTGATGGCGCCTGCACTACTATCCCCCGCTAACCCTAAATCTATGTTAAAATCCCCTCCTATCACTAAGTGCCTATTTGTGACACACAGGGGCGCCAGACAGTCCACCATCTCCCTCCTGTCTGCCGCCACCTGTGGCCCATACACCACCACTAACCTGTACTTACTATCCCTTAAAGTGACATCCACCCCCAAAACCCTCCCCTGCATAACAACAAAAGTGCCCTCTACTCTAAACTCCCTATTCCCAAACAAAATCCCCACCCCCGTAGAGTGAACCCCACCTATACCCCAAATTGACTCCCCTTTATCCCACTCCCTACTAAACCTCACGACATCCCCTCCATCCCTCAGGTGAACCTCCTGTAAAAAACAAACATCAAAACCCACCCCCTCTAAAAAACTAAAAGCCGCCCTCCTTTTAACATAATCCCTCAAACCCCTTACATTTAAACTAAACAAAATTAACATAAGATATTATTTTTACAAAACACAACACAAAACTATTTCTTCTTTAAACTAAACCCCAAAACTATCAAAAAAACAGGAGGCTCACCTGATGCTCCCCTGCTCCTTCTCTTCCGGCGGGGACGTCTTCCCCTCTCCTGACGCCCCCCCGTCCTCCTCCATCTCCCCAACCCAGGATGCAGGTATGGTGTTCGGCCTTGGAGTGCTCTGCATCCTGGGTTCCCCACCAACACCCGTCATTTCTTCCTCCCTGTAACTTTCCGGGTTTAGAGTAGGGGACCCCATCCCCTCAAAGAGGAGTTGAGATCCCCCCCCAGACAGCCAGCTCTGAGCCTCTTCCTGGGAGTCACCATCCACCAATTGTTGAGGGGCTGAGGAAACCAGCAAGGAAACTTTTCCCTCCCCCATCCCTCGCTTGGCAACCCCATCCACCTCCCCCTCCCTTTCACTGCCTGTCGAGCACCCCCTCTTCTTCACTTTCTTCCTAGGAGTTGGAGGTAAAGGGGAGACACCCCCCTTCCCCGCCAACTCCTCCACCATTCCTCTCATCTCTTCGACGAGGGCGCTCGACATGCTGTCCCCCCACTCCCTCACCCCCCTTCCCTCCTCCTCCCCCTCCACAGCCCCTGCCACCGGCACCCCCTCCACCACCTCTCCCTCCATTGTTGCGGTGTCTCGCTCCTCCACTCCCTTGCTTCCTTCTGCTTCCTTTTGTTCTTCCGTTCCTTCTGCTGCCGCTCCTTTCTCCTCTTCTTTCCGTGCTGCCTTCCGCTCTGGGCCAGTGCCCTGGTCCTGAGATGGCCTTCCTTCCCCTCCTCTTCTTCCCCCATCCCCCGCTCCTGCTCCCCCCCAGCTGCAGACGCGTATGACCTCCGACGAGCCGGGCACTCCCGCCACAGGTGTGCTGACGAGCCACACCCGTGGCACGCCTTCGGCTCGTCGCAGTCCCTCGCCTCGTGCTCCACCGATCCACAAATTCGGCACTTTCTTGTGCTGCACGAGGCGAGGATATGACCGTAGGCCATACAACGCCTGCAAAACGGGGGCTGACGTGCATAAAACAACGTCCCCCTGTCAGCCCCCAGGGAGAACATCGCAGGGGGATGGAGGTAGCCACCCTGTCCCTTTGGGTCCTCCCTGAGGAGGGCCTGGAATCCTCTCCTCCCATTCCAAAATCCTAGGGAGTCCCTGAGGAGCCTCTCTGAGGAGACCTTGTCCATGTACCTCCCCAAAAAGGCCCTCACTTCTTCCTCCTTAACATGCGGATTGTACATTGTAACCGTCACTACCCTGAAATTATTCCTGGCCAGGCTTGTTACTCCATAAAAGCACATCGGCCTTTCTCCTTCCAATGCCCTCACCCTCTTCAGGATTTCATCATGCTTCTCCTCTGTATAGCAGGTCACGTCATACGCCCTCTCCATCGGGTTGCCCTGGAGGCAAAGGACATCCTTCACCGACAGCTTTAGGCATCCCATCAGGATTGTTCTTCCAAAGGTTTCCCTCCCAAATTCTTCCACCTCCTGGTCCTTCCATGCAAATCTTAGCGTGTTTGCCAAACCTACTCCCGGTACCGACCTGTTCTTTATATTTTTCTCCATTTTTCCAGAAGAAAAAAAAAAGCTCTCTTAAAAGAAGCCAAATGGAAAATAAAGGATATCCAAAAAAACTGATTCCTGTAAACAAAAACTAAATTTCCTCCCTCCTGCCTTCCTTCGACCTTTTGGCTCAGCGGGCTCTGGGGCACCTCGGTGCCAAGCTTGATCTGAGCCAAAAGGCCGAGAAGCGATAACCCACAAATTGACCCCTGCACCCGCCGGGCCCCCGGGGGTCTCGGCAGACCTCAGCGGTTTGGCAAAAGTTGTCTCCTCCCCACCCGACGCTTCCCTGGTGACAGGCGGGTGTTTTTTTTAACAAGTCGCTAATGCGTCTTTAAGTCACTAGCTCTTTAAGCCTAGTGCGACTATTTGTTCAAAGCCCGGAAAACACGTCAGTCGTCGTCGGGCTTGAACTCAATTGCCCGAGCGACTACTTTGAGTGGAAAAATACGCCGGTCGGTCGGTCGGTCAGCCGGCTTCAAGTCAAACGCCTGAGCAAAAAGTCTCGGCGTCATCTCTGTCAATTTCTCTTGAAACAAGATACCGGGCTCTGCCAGAAGCAAAGCCCTTCCAAAAATATGTTGAACTCGTAAGTGTTCCTCTCCACGGAAGTCTTTAGTAAAAGGCGAAAGGCTTGTGCGTAATGAAGAGAAACCAGAGTCGTATGGAAGTCAGAGGTCGGGGCCCGAGACACACACTGTGCACTCTAGGCCGGGTGCCCGCGGGTGGTTCCCGAACCCACTCTTCCAAGTTTGAGGGCTGTGGGTAAAAATTCACAGACAGACAGACAATCCTGGTGAAGTGATTGTATTTTTGGGGGGGGTCAAAAACAGAGACAGACAGACAGACAGACAGACAGACAGACAATCCTGGTGAAGTGATTGTATTTTTTGGGGGGGTCAAAAACAGAGACAGACAGACAGACACACACACACAGAGACACACACACACACACACACACACAGAGACACACACACACACACAGACACACACACACACACACACACACACACACAGACAGAGACACACACACACACAGACACACACACACACACACACACACACACAATCCTGGCCAATGTTTTTTTTTTATTTTTTTTAAGTAAAATGGCGGGAAAACGGGGGACCCCATGAAGGGGGCTTCGCCCTTGTTTCAGTTTGGATGATTCTTCTTTTTTCATTCCTTCTCTTCTTCTGCTAGCTGTTTTACATAGCTTTGTGTATTTCTTTTTCCTTGACAATGAGAGAGAAGTGTTGCACCGTTCCCGGAGGTACTGCAATACCGGGTCGATGCGTGGAGCGGATGGAGCAAGCCCCATTTCCGACTCCCTGTTCGAAAAATCCATTTAATATGTAGTCCCCCGATGGGGGACATATCAGATATTAAACTGATAAGAACAGATTTTTTTTTTTAGAAAATTATTTATTACTTTCTATGCCATTCATTCATTACAAATCATACCTTTCATACAAAATAAATAATGGCATTTTAAATCATAACACAACCCAAAAACCAAAACAAAACTCAGGGGAGCATCATCCCTCCCCTCCATCCTAAACACTAACTTTCCCTATCTTCCCTTCCCTAATCTAAAATAATCCCAGCCCTAATCCCCCCTTCCATCTCTCCCGGGCAGCATGCTGCCCCCACTTCCTCTCCTCCCTCTTCATCCTCCCTCTCAAATCTCCTTCCACCCTCCTCACTATCCCTTCCACCCCACAATCTCTCCCTGTCTTAACCATGTTCTGCCTGGCTTCCCACAGCCCCCGCTTAAAGAGGCTCATGAGAAGCCAGAGCAGAAACCTATCCCTATCCGTCCCCCTCGCTCTCCCTACTCCTCTCTCTAACCTAGCCCACGTCAAAACAAAATCCCCTCTAACCCTTCCTAACAACACCCGTGCCTTTGCCCATACTACTCCGGCAATGGCACAGTCCCAAAAGACATGGCGCACAGTCTCCTCCCTGCCACAAGAAGGTCTTGGGCAGGTGGGGGATCGCGCCAAGCTATGCCGGTACATGGTGGAGCGTACCGGCAAACACTTGTGGAGGCTCAACCAATTCAGGTCCTTGAGCCTGTTGTCCAGGCCCCGCGCCTGCACTCCCTCCCAGACCACCGCCGGGATGCCCACTACAGGTGCCGGACTTACTGCCCGTCTGACCTCCTCGTACAGGTGCCTGTGATCTAAACCTACTCGGGCGACTTCAACCTCGGGGTGCGCACGCAGCCACTTGGCCGCATGGCCAAAGTGCCACGGCAGCTGTTCCGCCCGAGGACCCGTGTTAGACCACACCATTACGCTTCTCACCTGATACGAGAAGAACACCCGCAGGAGGTAACCGGACGGGTGTAGTACCGGCTGAGCGAGCTCCGTCAACAGAAAAGAAACAAAAATGGCGTCCAGCTTGAGGGGGAGATGTGGTACCCCCCTACCTCCCTCCCCGATGGGACAGATCATGCGTGCCCTGGCGACCCACTCGTACCTGCCACCCCACATGAACTGAAACACCAGCCTCACTAGAGGCCTCCTCAGACAAGCCGGCAATGGGTAGATGTACGCCAAGTACAATAGAGATGGCAATACATCCACCTTTAGAACCAGGACCTTGCCTAAAAAGGACAAAGACCTAGATCTCCACATCGCTAGCTTCCTCTGTACCACTGCAATGCGCATGTTCCAGTTCAGCGTCGCTGAGCCGGAGGTCTCAAAATGGACCCCGAGAATCCTCAGGGCCCCGTTACAGAGAGATAACCCTCCGGGCACATCCGTCCTACCACTCCATCTTCCGAAAAACTTAACGGAAGACTTCGCGTGGTTAAGAACCGCTCCCGACGCTCGGGTGAAATCCCCAATGATGGCAAGGGACCTTGTCAGGCACGAGTCCTTGCAAAGCAGCAAGGAGGTGTCGTCGGCGTACTGTGTCAACTTGACACGGAGACCGCCGCTTCCAGGTATCAGCAGACCCTCCACCCCTGTGTCTGCCCTAATGGCAGCCCCCAGAGGCTCCATGTACAGAACGAAGAGGAGAGCCGAGAGCGGGCACCCCTGCCTGACCCCTGACGAGAGGTCAAAAACGTCACCCATGTGACCGTTTACGCTAACCCGGCACCCCGCCCCGACATATAAAGTACGGATCCATCCTATAAACTTTTCCCCAAATCCTAATCTACCTAACACTCTGAAAAGAAAAGATCTATTCACGCGATCAAAGGCTTTCGCCTGATCAAGCGCTGCTACCATTAAAGGCAGTCCTCTATCTTCTACCCAAGCGATGGAGTCCCTAATCAACTGCAGGTTCCACCTAATAGAGCGGCCCTCTACCCCGCACGTCTGATCCTCATGAACGACGTAGGGAAGGGCTGTGCGCAACCGATCCGCTAGGACCTTTGCAAGTAGCTTGTAGTCTACACACAGCATGGTCAATGGCCGCCAGTTGCCAAGGTCTGTGGCGTCCCCCTTCTTGTAAAGAAGTGACAGCACTCCGACGGCCATCGATCCCCCCGGGAACCCCGTCTCGAGAATGGCCTTCAAGACTTCGAGGACCACCGGTCCGAGTATCCCCCAAAACTTGAGGTAAAACTCGGCCGGCAGCCCATCCATCCCAGGCACCTTCCCTTTTCCCATCCTCCTAAGGGCGCTCTCAACCTCTTCTAGGGAGATCTGAGCCTCCATCGCTTCTCTAATGTCCTCCGGCAATCGCCGGGACAAGTGTTCTAAAAACACATTTCCCTGCTCTACATCTACTTTCCTCTCCTTAAAGAACCTTCGGAAATGATCAGTGGTTACTCTGACCATCTCCTCCGGCTCTCTAGCTACACTACCATTTTCTTCCCTAACCCCGTACATTACCTTTCTACTCTGTCTATCCCTAATCGACTTAAAGAACATGGCGGAACAAGTCTCGTCATGTTCTAAAAAGCCGCTATGCGCACGCTCCAGGAAAGCTCGAGCCTTCCGCTCCTGCAGCTCCCTGAGTTGCGCCTTCAGGGCAGTGGATCTCTCCCAGTCGACCGACCCGCCGAGGTTGCCTGCCTCATACTCGAGTTCGAGCAACCTTTGGATATGATCCACCTCCCTCCTTTCCTCCCTTTTTCTCCTCTTACAATATCCTATAATAAAGACCCTAATCCTTACCTTGACTAAGTCCCACCACTCTAACACCCCCTCGCACATGGACCGGAGGCCCTCAAGCCCCCGAAACACACCAATAAAGGCATTAACAAAAGCTTGCTCATCCAGCACATCCCGATCTAACTTCCAATACCCCCTACCGAAGAGGCAGACTGGAGAACTCACCTGCAGGAGCACCCCGTCGTGATCTGAAAAGAACACAGGCAACAGCCGACCAGACAACTGACCCAAGGACCTGGATAGAAAAATATAGTCAAGCCTCCGCGCAACCCCCCTGGAGTTGCGCCAAGTGGGACCAGCCATTTTCGGAGCAGTGTGCAGGCCACCATCAACCAGACCATGGCAAGCCATTAGCCCGGTGATGGCGCCTGCACTGCTGTCCCCCCCTACCCCTAAATCTATATTAAAGTCTCCTCTTATCACCAACTGCCTATTTGTGACACACAGGGGCGTCAGACAGTCCACCATCTCCCTCCTGTCTGCCGCCACCTGTGGTCCGTACACCCCAACTAATCTATACCTACAATCTCTTAATGTGACATCCACCCCCAAAACCCTCCCCTGCATAACAACAAAAGTATCCTCAACCTTTACCTCCCTATTCCCAAACAAAATCCCTACCCCCGAAGAGTGAACCCCCCCTACACCCCAAACTGATTCCCCCTTATCCCACTCCCTCTTAAACCTCACAACATCCCCCCCGTCCCTTAGGTGAACCTCCTGTAAAAAACAAAAATCAAACCCCACACCCTCTAAATAACTAAAAACCGCCCTTCTTTTTATCCTATCCCTCAAACCCCTTACATTTAAACTAACAAAAGTAATTTTATCCATAATGAAAACATTAATAACCCCCTACTAACAACAAAAACATAACAGGAGGCTCACCCGATGCTCCCCTGCTCCATCTCCTCCGACAGGGATGCAAAAATGCTCCCCCCGTCCGAAGAATACAGGTCCTCCTCAGATGTGGCCACCTGCTCGCACCCAACTTGGGACACTCTGTTTCCCCCTTCCTCTAAGACCCCCAAGTCATCTGCCCATGATGCCGGAAAAGGGTTGGGGATGGAGGTTTCCGGCTTCTCTGTACAGCCTTGCGACCCTCCATCCCCAGGATGCAGAGATAGAGCAGAGGTCATCATGTCCATTTCCGCTAGGGGTAAAGGGAGGGATGAGTCCTGTGAGGACAGGGGGGCCACATCAGCGGCACTGTCTTTAACCCCCATCACACGCTTGCCTGCCCCCTCCCCTAAGCTTCCCACCTCTTTCTGCACCTCACTCTTCCGCTTCGTCCTCTTCTTCTTGCCGACGTAGGGTTTCCGCTCCAGCTCCGGGATCACCCTCCCTACTGATGGTTCCTTCCCGAGCTCGAGCAGCACACCAGAGTCTGAGGCCCACTCCCCTGCCCTTGAACCCAACACTGGAAGATTTTCCACCATTTCTACCAGGGCCCCAAGCCCCTCCACCCCATCAAGTGATGAGTCCATCTCCTCCATTCCGCCACCCGCCTCCTCCGGCTGCTGGATAGCGGACCCCTCACCTCCTTTCACTGACGGCCCTGATGCCACCTCTTTCCCGGCCCTGGCACGTGGAGTGGGCGTTGGTGAGGATGGTCTCTCCTGCTCCTTCTTCTCTGGGTCTTTCTTGTTAGACCCAGGGTCACTTCTTTGCAGTTGTTCCCCCACAGAGTCTCCTCCTTCCTTTCTGCCTGCCGCCGCCTCGGCATATGACTGCCGACGGGACGGACAGTCCCGGAACAGGTGCATCCTGCTACCACACCCGTGGCACTCCTTCGGCTCCCTACAGTCCTTTGCCTCATGCTCCCCCGATTTGCAGAACCTGCATCTCCCTGTACTGCAGGCAGCCGTAACGTGCCCATACTCCCTACATTTCTTACAGAAAGGGGGTTGACGGGTGTAGAAGAGCATCCCCCTGTCCGAACCCAGAGAAAAGACCGCCGGGGGATGTAGGAAGCCATCAAACCCTTCCTTATCCGGCCTAAGGAGCACCTGGAACTGACGGCGGCCATTCCAGAATCCCAGAGTGTCCTTCACATATCTTGCCCCCGACGTGACGTCACAAAAACGGCCCAGAAATGCCCCTATGGCGATATCCGTTACATGAGGGTTGTACATATGTACATTAATAGTCCTGAAATTGGTCTTAGACAGACACGTTACATTGAAAAAGGACAATGGCTTCTCTCCAGCAGCCGCTTTGGCTCTGTCCATTATAATGTCGCACATACCTTCTGTATGAAAGGTCACGTCATATGCTTCCTCCATAGCATTTCCCTGCAGACACATAACCTCTGGGACTTTGACTTTCAGGGCCCCCATCAAAACGGTTCTTCCAAAGGAATCTCTTGGCAAGCGTGTATCTTCTTCCTTCTTCCAAGCGAAACGGATTGTGTTCTTAAGTCCAGTCCTGGGGACCGACCCTGCACTGCTGTTGTTGGCCATCTCCTCACGGAAAAAAAAAACCGAAATCCAAGTTGAAAAATAATTTAACTGGATTTCCTTCTTACTCCCTCCGGCCTTCGACCTTTGACTCAGCGGGCTTTGAGACACCTCGGTGCCAAGCTTGATCTGAGCCAAAAGGCCGAGAAGCGATAACCCACAAATTGACCCCTGCACCCGCCGGGCCCCCGGGGGTCTCGGCAGACCTCAGCGGTTTGGCAAAAGTTGTCTCCTCCCCACCCGACGCTTCCCTGGTGACAGGCGGGTGTTTTTTTTAACAAGTCGCTAATGCGTCTTTAAGTCACTAGCTCTTTAAGCCTAGTGCGACTATTTGTTCAAAGCCCGGAAAACACGTCAGTCGTCGTCGGGCTTGAACTCAATTGCCCGAGCGACTACTTTGAGTGGAAAAATACGCCGGTCGGTCGGTCGGTCAGCCGGCTTCAAGTCAAACGCCTGAGCAAAAAGTCTCGGCGTCATCTCTGTCAATTTCTCTTGAAACAAGATACCGGGCTCTGCCAGAAGCAAAGCCCTTCCAAAAATATGTTGAACTCGTAAGTGTTCCTCTCCACGGAAGTCTTTAGTAAAAGGCGAAAGGCTTGTGCGTAATGAAGAGAAACCAGAGTCGTATGGAAGTCAGAGGTCGGGGCCCGAGACACACACTGTGCACTCTAGGCCGGGTGCCCGCGGGTGGTTCCCGAACCCACTCTTCCAAGTTTGAGGGCTGTGGGTAAAAATTCACAGACAGACAGACAATCCTGGTGAAGTGATTGTATTTTTTGGGGGGGTCAAAAACAGAGACAGACAGACAGACAGACAGACAGACAGACAGACAGACAGACAGACAATCCTGGTGAAGTGATTGTATTTTTTGGGGGGGTCAAAAACAGAGAGAGACAGACAGACAGACAGACAGACAGACAGACAGACAGACAATCCTGGTGAAGTGATTGTATTTTTTGGGGGGTCAAAAACAGAGAGAGACAGACAGACAGACAATCCTGGTGAAGTGATTGTATTTTTTGGGGGGGTCAAAAACAGAGAGACAGACAGACAGACAGACAGACAGACAGACAGACAGACAGACAATCCTGGTGAAGTGATTGTATTTTTTGGGGGGTCAAAAACAGAGAGAGACAGACAGACAGACAATCCTGGTGAAGTGATTGTATTTTTTGGGGGGTCAAAAACAGAGAGAGACAGACAGACAGACAGACAGACAGACAGACAGACAGACAGACAGACAATCCTGGTGAAGTGATTGTATTTTTTGGGGGGGTCAAAAACAGAGACAGACAGACAGACACACACACACAGAGACACACACACACACACACACAGAGACACACACACACACACACACACACAGACACACACACACACACACACACACACACACACACAGACAGAGACACACACACACACAGACACACACACACACACACACACACACAGAGACACACACACACACACACACACAGACACACACAGACACACACAGACACACACACACACACACACACACAGACAGAGACACACACACACACAGACACACACACACACACACACACACACACACACACACACACAATCCTGGCCAATGTTTTTTTTTTTTTTTTAAGTAAAATGGCGGGAAAACGGGGGACCCCATGAAGGGGGCTTCGCCCTTGTTTCAGTTTGGATGATTCTTCTTTTTTCATTCCTTCTCTTCTTCTGCTAGCTGTTTTACATAGCTTTGTGTATTTCTTTTTCCTTGACAATGAGAGAGAAGTGTTGCACCGTTCCCGGAGGTACTGCAATACCGGGTCGATGCGTGGAGCGGATGGAGCAAGCCCCATTTCCGACTCCCTGTTCGAAAAATCCATTTAATATGTAGTCCCCCGATGGGGGACATATCAGATATTAAACTGATAAGAACAGATTTTTTTTTTTAGAAAATTATTTATTACTTTCTATGCCATTCATTCATTACAAATCATACCTTTCATACAAAATAAATAATGGCATTTTAAATCATAACACAACCCAAAAACCAAAACAAAACTCAGGGGAGCATCATCCCTCCCCTCCATCCTAAACACTAACTTTCCCTATCTTCCCTTCCCTAATCTAAAATAATCCCAGCCCTAATCCCCCCTTCCATCTCTCCCGGGCAGCATGCTGCCCCCACTTCCTCTCCTCCCTCTTCATCCTCCCTCTCAAATCTCCTTCCACCCTCCTCACTATCCCTTCCACCCCACAATCTCTCCCTGTCTTAACCATGTTCTGCCTGGCTTCCCACAGCCCCCGCTTAAAGAGGCTCATGAGAAGCCAGAGCAGAAACCTATCCCTATCCGTCCCCCTCGCTCTCCCTACTCCTCTCTCTAACCTAGCCCACGTCAAAACAAAATCCCCTCTAACCCTTCCTAACAACACCCGTGCCTTTGCCCATACTACTCCGGCAATGGCACAGTCCCAAAAGACATGGCGCACAGTCTCCTCCCTGCCACAAGAAGGTCTTGGGCAGGTGGGGGATCGCGCCAAGCTATGCCGGTACATGGTGGAGCGTACCGGCAAACACTTGTGGAGGCTCAACCAATTCAGGTCCTTGAGCCTGTTGTCCAGGCCCCGCGCCTGCACTCCCTCCCAGACCACCGCCGGGATGCCCACTACAGGTGCCGGACTTACTGCCCGTCTGACCTCCTCGTACAGGTGCCTGTGATCTAAACCTACTCGGGCGACTTCAACCTCGGGGTGCGCACGCAGCCACTTGGCCGCATGGCCAAAGTGCCACGGCAGCTGTTCCGCCCGAGGACCCGTGTTAGACCACACCATTACGCTTCTCGCCTGATACGAGAAGAACACCCGCAGGAGGTAACCGGACGGGTGTAGTACCGGCTGAGCGAGCTCCGTCAACAGAAAAGAAACAAAAATGGCGTCCAGCTTGAGGGGGAGATGTGGTACCCCCCTACCTCCCTCCCCGATGGGACAGATCATGCGTGCCCTGGCGACCCACTCGTACCTGCCACCCCACATGAACTGAAACACCAGCCTCACTAGAGGCCTCCTCAGACAAGCCGGCAATGGGTAGATGTACGCCAAGTACAATAGAGATGGCAATACATCCACCTTTAGAACCAGGACCTTGCCTAAAAAGGACAAAGACCTAGATCTCCACATCGCTAGCTTCCTCTGTACCACTGCAATGCGCATGTTCCAGTTCAGCGTCGCTGAGCCGGAGGTCTCAAAATGGACCCCGAGAATCCTCAGGGCCCCGTTACAGAGAGATAACCCTCCGGGCACATCCGTCCTACCACTCCATCTTCCGAAAAACTTAACGGAAGACTTCGCGTGGTTAAGAACCGCTCCCGACGCTCGGGTGAAATCCCCAATGATGGCAAGGGACCTTGTCAGGCACGAGTCCTTGCAAAGCAGCAAGGAGGTGTCGTCGGCGTACTGTGTCAACTTGACACGGAGACCGCCGCTTCCAGGTATCAGCAGACCCTCCACCCCTGTGTCTGCCCTAATGGCAGCCCCCAGAGGCTCCATGTACAGAACGAAGAGGAGAGCCGAGAGCGGGCATCCCTGCCTGACCCCAGACGAGAGGTCAAAAACGTCACCTAAGTGACTGTTAACGCTAACCCGGCACCCCGCTCCGACATATAAAGTACGGATCCATCCTATAAACTTTTCCCCAAATCCTAATCTACCTAACACCCTGAATAGAAAGGATCTATTCACGCGATCAAAGGCTTT
The DNA here is from genome assembly GCF_901001165.1 of Salmo trutta. Lineage (NCBI taxonomy): Eukaryota > Metazoa > Chordata > Actinopteri > Salmoniformes > Salmonidae > Salmo > Salmo trutta. The sequence continues at coordinate 3,100,693 of NC_042980.1, read as the reverse complement.
CGCCTGATCTAGCGCTGCTACCATTAAAGGCAGCCCCCTATCTTCTACCCAAGCGATGGAGTCCCTGATCAACTGTAGGTTCCATCTGATCGAGCGACCCTCTACCCCGCACGTCTGATCCTCATGGACGACGTAGGGAAGGGCTGTGCGCAACCGGTCTGCTAAAACCTTTGCAAGTATCTTGTAATCTACGCACAGCATGGTCAACGGCCGCCAGTTGCCAAGGTCGGTTGCTTCCCCCTTCTTATAAAGAAGTGACAGCACACCGACAGCCATTGATCCCCCCGGGACCCCCGTCTCAAGGATGGCCTTCAAGACTTCGAGGACCACTGGTCCAAGTATACCCCAAAACTTGAGGTAAAACTCGGCCGGCAGCCCATCCATCCCAGGCACCTTCCCTTTTCCCATCCTCCTGAGAGCGCTCTCAACCTCTTCGAGGGAGATCTGAGCCTCCATCACATCTCTAATGTCCTCCGGCAATCGCCGGGACAAGTGTTCTAAAAACACATTTCCCTGCTCTACATCTATTTCCCTTTCCTTAAATAAACCTCGGAAATGATCAGTTGTCACCCTGACCATTTCCTCCGGTTTTCTCACTATACTACCATCTTCTTTCCTCACCCCGTTCATTATCTTCCTACTCTGTCTGGCCCTAACCGACTTAAAGAACATAGCGGAACAAGTCTCATTATGTTCTAAAAAGCCATTATGCGCACGCTCCAGGAAAGCTCGAGCCTTCCGCTCCTGCAGCTCCCTGAGCTGTGCCTTCAGGGCTGTGGATCTCTCCCAGTCAATCGACCCGCCGAGGTTGCCTGCCTCGTACTCGAGTTCAATCAACCTTTGGATACGATCCACCTCCCTCCTTTCCTCCCTTTTAGTCCTCTTACAATATCCTATTATAAAGGCCCTAATTCTTACCTTAACTAAATCCCACCAATCCAACACCCCCTCGCACATGGACCGGAGGCCTTCAAGCCTCCGAAAGAAACCAAAAAAGGCGTCGACGAAAGCTTGCTCCTCCAGCACATCCCGATCTAATTTCCAGTACCCCCTACCGAAGAGGCAGACTGGCGGCCCCACCTGCAGTAGCACCCCGTCGTGATCCGAGAAGAACACAGGCAACAGCCGCCCAGACAACTGACCCAAAGACCTAGATAGAAAAATGTAATCGAGCCTCCGCGCAACCCCCCGAGAGTTGCGCCATGTGGGGCCAGCCATTGTCGGAGTAGTGTGCAGGCCTCCATCAACCAGGCCATGGCAAGCCATTAGCCCGGTTATGGCGCCTGCACTGCTATCCCCCGCTAACCCTAAATCTATGTTAAAATCACCTCCCATCACCAAGTGCCTATTTGTAACACACAGGGGCGCCAGACAGTCCACCATCTCCCTCCTGCCTGCCGCCTCCTGTGGCCCGTATACCACCACTAATCTAAATTTACAATCCCTTAACGTGACATCCACCCCCAGAACCCTCCCCTGCATAACCACAAAAGAGCCCTCCACCTTTACCTCCCTGTGCCCACACAAAATCCCTACCCCCGATGAATGCACCCCCCTATGCCCCAAACTGACTCCCCCTTGTCCCACTCCCTCCTGAACCTACTAACATCCCCTCCATCCCTCAGGTGAACCTCCTGCAAAAAACAAAAATCAAACCCCACACCCTCCAAATAACTAAATACCGCCCTCCTCTTAACACAATCCCTTAATCCCCTAACATTTAAACTAACAAACGTAAAATTAGTCCCCATGAATTAAAATGAAAACAAAAAAAACCTTCTCCATTAAACTACTAACCCCATACAGAAAGACCCATAAAACAGGAGGCTCACCCGATGCTCCCCTGCTCCATCTCCTCCAGCTGGGACGTCTTCTCCTCTGACACCCCTCCGTTCTCCTCCATCTCCTCAATTCCCTCAATCCAGGATGCAGGTATGGTGTTAGGCACCTGAGTGCCCTGCATCCCGGATTGTCCATCCAATTCCTCCAAGCTACCCTCTGTTGGACCTAGGACGGCGAACCCCATGTCCCCCAGCAGGTAACTATGTCCCCCCCCCTTTTCCCAACCCCTATCTGTGTCTGGGGGGTCCAAATCCACCAGTAGTGGGCCCGAGGGAGAAACCAATGAGGACCTCATCTTCTCTCCCTCACCCATCAATCGCTTGGCCTCCCCCCCCCCCCCCCCTCACACCCTCCGCCGTTCGGGCTATCCCTCTTCTTCAACCTCTTCTTCAAAGATGGAGGTATAGTGGAAGCACTTTCAACGCTCGTCGCCAGCTCCTCCACCATCCCCCTCATTTCTTCAACCAGGGCACTCGACATCTTGCTTTCCCCCCACTCCTTCACTCTTTCTCCCTTCTCCGCTTCTTCCTCTGTCCCCGTCTCCACTTGTCCCTCCGTTCCCGTCTCCGTTTCCTCCTCCACCTCCTCTCTCTCCACTGTCCCCGTCTCCTTTTTCTCCGTTCCTTCACCTCCTTCCGCCTCCTTCCCCTTCTCTCCTTCTGTTCTGATCTTCTCTTCCGCTTTCCTCTCTCCTCTCGCAGCCTTCTTCCTCACCTCCTCTTCCCGTGCATCCTTTTCCCCTGTGCCATTACTGTCATCCGGGCCCTTTCTTTCTCTTCTCCCCCCATCCCCCGTTCCCCCTCCAGCTGCAGAGGCGTACGACCTCTGACGAGCCGGGCAATCACGCCACAGGTGTGCAGACGAGCCGCACCCGTGGCATGCCTTCGGCTCGTCACAATCTTTGGCCTCGTGCTCTCCCGACCCACAGAACCTGCATTTTCTGGTGTTGCACGAGGCCAAGACATGACCGTAGGCCATACACCTCCTGCAGAAAGGAGGCTGACGGGCATAAAACAATGTCCCCCTGTCAGCCCCCAGGGAGAACATCGCCGGAGGATGGAGGTAGCCACCCAAACCCTTCGGGTCCTCCCTGAGAAGAGCCTGGAACCCTCTCCTCCCGTTCCAGAATCCCAGGGAGTCCCTGAGGTACCTTGCTGAGGAGACATTTTCCATATATCTCCCCAGAAAGGCCCTCACCTCCTCATCCTTTACATGTGGATTGTACATGTGGACGGTGACCACCCTGAAATTGTTCCTAGCCAGGCTGGTCACCTCGTAATGGCACAGGGGTCCTTCTCCTTTCTCTGCCCTCACCTTCTTCATGACTCCATCGTGCTTCTCCTCCAAATGAAACGTAACGTCATACGCCTTCTCCATTGGGTTCCCTTGGAGACAGAGAACATCCTTCACCTGTAGTTTCAGGCACCCCATCAGAATGTTCCTCCCGAACGTCTCCCTCCCCCACGGCTCCATCTCCTTGTCCGTCCAGGAAAACCTCACGGTGTTGGCCAGACCAATCCCTGGTACTTGCCTGATTGGCTTTTGCTGCGCCATCACTTCCACAATAAATGCTCTCTTATAAAGAAGCCAAAGAAAAATGAAAACCGAGAACTTCGATTCCCACCAAAAAGGACACCAAAAATTTCCTCCCTCCTGCCTTCCTTCGACCTTCTGACTCAGCGGGCTTTGGGGCACCTCGGTACCAAGCTTGATCTGAGCCAAAAGGCCGAGAAGCGATAACCCACAAATTGACCCCTGCACCCGCCGGGCCCCCGGGGGTCTCGGCAGACCTCAGCGGTTTGGCAAAAGTTGTCTCCTCCCCACCCGACGCTTCCCTGGTGACAGGCGGGTGTTTTTTTTAACAAGTCGCTAATGCGTCTTTAAGTCACTAGCTCTTTAAGCCTAGTGCGACTATTTGTTCAAAGCCCGGAAAACACTTCAGTCGTCGTCGGGCTTGAACTCAATTGCCCGAGCGACTACTTTGAGTGGAAAAATACGCCGGTCGGTCGGTCGGTCAGCCGGCTTCAAGTCAAACGCCTGAGCAAAAAGTCTCGGCGTCATCTCTGTCAATTTCTCTTGAAACAAGATACCGGGCTCTGCCAGAAGCAAAGCCCTTCCAAAAATATGTTGAACTCGTAAGTGTTCCTCTCCACGGAAGTCTTTAGTAAAAGGCGAAAGGCTTGTGCGTAATGAAGAGAAACCAGAGTCGTATGTAAGGGAATACCCCCCTGATTTGGACAAAATAACATGGCAACATATTGGCATAGCACGAATCATACACACGATTGCAAAAACCACCCAAAGCGGCCCATCTCCGGGCCAATCATATGGCAATTTTCCGATGGCAATTGCCAATTGTAACACCCCAAATTTCCTTTAGATGGCGAGCGCGCTCCACCTTGGATTTTCATACAGCAAATGATACCCAATTCTTACCCAAGTCTCAGATTTTGATAAAATGATTTTTTTTTTGAAAACTTAGCACTTTGTAAAAAAGTGGTTTCTGGACCGTTTTTCGAAATTTTTTCGATTGTTATGTCAATTACACATGTATAAGAGCTGTATGAACATGCTTCTGACGTTTTTTATTGATGTCGTTTTTTGGGTTGCTTTTGCTTGTGCGCAAAGCATATGATTTGTGCATTTTGAATATGATTTCATAGGAAAAAAGTGACATTTTTTTTTTCATTTTTTTTGCAAAATGACATATCCAATGCTTTTTTTTGTCACTTCTGGAAGTATTGCAAGTGCCAAATTACAGCAAATATCCAAAAGATAGCTAGAGCTCTCCGCAGTGAATTTTCATATTGCAAATGTAACACAATTCAAGTCCCAAGTGTCAAATTTTGAAAAAATGACATATTTTTTGAAAACTTTTCAACCCTAAAAAAGTGGTTTCTGGACCGTTTTTCGAATTTTTTTTGATTTTTATGTCAATTACACATGTATAAGAGCTGTATGGACATACTTTTGACATATTTTATTGACATAATTTTTTGGGTTGTTTTGCTTGTGCATAAGGCATATGTTTTGTGCATTTGGAATATGATTTCATAGGAAGTCAAAAGTGACAAATTTATATTTTTTGCCAAATGCCATTAGAAATGTGCAAATGAAATGTCCAATTCTTTTTTTGTCAATTATACATGTATGAAAGTATTGAATGTGCCAAATCAGTATGTTTGTCCGTTTGCCATGTACGATCATAGGAAGTAGGTTTCCAAACCCAAAAGTCAGTGAACCATGGTCCAAATGGCATTTATACTGCCCAAATGATATATATCCCTATGTTGAGCCATCAATCAACGCAGATGGTCTACTTGTCATGTATGATGAGGGAGAAGTGGGACTCTGTTGCTTTTAACATTTTTAACGAATTTGACATGCTCAGAATGCATAATTGACTGGCCCGATGATCTCGGGATGGCCGTGCAGTGACTGTGGTTCCTCTCCATCGCTCGTTGTGTTGATTTCATCATGTCAACTTTGGTGATATTTTTTGCTGTTGAATCATCTTGCAAATGCGCGTTACATTTGCAATATTGCGCGTTACGTTTGCAATATGATTCAATGGGCATTTAGCATCACAAATTTAGGCAAGCTCAAAAATACTGCAGAAATGCATTATTGACTGGCTCGATGAACTCGGGATGGCCGGGCAGTGACTGTGGTTCCTCTCCATTGCTCGTCACCCAGCAGTCAGCGTCCATCAGTCAATTAGATGTCATTTTGACACCAAACTGATAGCATCTGACACAAAATCCACTTTTTCCAACTCGTATAGAAGCCAACTATCACATATGTCAGAGAAGGCCCATAATTCACAGTGCTTTCAATTTTAACCATAAAAAAACCTAAAACACATAGTTACGTTATAGCTGCGGGTCCAGCTCTGACATTATGTGTAGGCCTATGTGAGGCGACCCCGAATCCGAAGTTTCGGCTCGATAGGTCATTCGGTGCCCGAGCAATGGCCTAATTGGTGCTGAAAATCCACTTTTTCAGGGCGTTACTACGGGGTCCCTGAATGAGCTATCGGACAGAGACATTGGGGTCCGTCTCTATGGGCCGAGGCGGTTTCAATGCACCTAGTCTTGCGACTCTGGGACATTTCTACATGTCGCCATGTCCGTGATATTCAAAATGAATTGAAAATATTGCAAATGTACGAGGCGGTTTCTCGGTCAGAGAACCTTCTAGAGCCCCATAAATCACCGTGCACTATCGACTTGAGCTCTAGAACAGGTTTCTAAAATTTCGGAGCTCTAGGTCTGACGGTTCTTGAATCGTTTGAACGAAAGTAACTATTGAAGGCGGTATAAGCCTCTAAGCCCCACACTATGTACCTATGGCCAAATTGTGTGTGTGTGTTTTTGTTTTTTTTTGCAAAAAGAATAGACACACGTTGTCTTTGGGGTAGGCATATACAGAATCCTGAATATGAAAACTCTACCTTAAGAATTGACTGAGTAACAGATGGTTGAGTTGCGTGATTTTCACTATCTGCAGGTGGCAATATGACAATAGCTCTTGGGTGTTTTTAACCACTTCCGGTTGTCACAGGAAGCTCTTGCTTCACACACGTTGTCTTTGGGGTAGACATAAACAGAATCCTGAATAAGAAGTCTCTACCTTCAGAATTGACTGAGAAACAGATGGTTGAGTTGCATGATTTTCACTATGCGCACGTAAGATGACAATAGCTCTTGGGTGTTTTTAACCACTTCCGGTTGTCACAGGAAGCTCTTGCTTCACACACGTTGTCTTTGGGGTAGACATAAACGGAATCCTGAATAAGAAGTCTCTACCTTAAGAATTGACTGAGAAACAGATGGTTGAGTTGAGTGATTTTCACTATGCGCACGTAATATGACAATAGCTCTTGGGTGATTTTAACCACTTCCGGTTGTCACAGGAAGCTCTTGCTTCACACACGTTGTCTTTGGGGTAGACATAAACGGAATCCTGAATAAGAAGTCTCTACCTTAAGAATTGACTGAGAAACAGATGGTTGAGTTGCGTGATTTTCACTATGCGCACGTAATATGACAATAGCTCTTGGGTGATTTTAACCACTTCCCGTTGTCACAGGAAGCTCTTGCTTCACACACGTTGTCTTTGGGGTAGACATAAACGGAATCCTGAATAAGAAGTCTCTACCTTAAGAATTGACTGAATAACAGATGGTTGAGTTGCGTGATTTTCACTATCTGCAGGTGGCCAAATGACAATAGCTCTTGGGTGTTTTTAACCACTTCCGGTTGTCACAGGAAGCTCTTGCTTCACACACGTTGTCTTTGGGGTAGACATAAACGGAATCCTGAATAAGAAGTCTCTACCTTAAGAATTGACTGAATGACAGATGGTTGAGTTGCGTGATTTTCACTATATGCAGGTTGTCCATATGACAATAGCTCTAGGCTGTTTTAACCACTTCCCGTTGTCACAGGAAGTTCTTACTCAACACACGTTGTCTTTGGGGTAGACATAAACAGAATCCTGAATAAGAAGTCTCTACCTTAAGAATTGACTGAGAAACAGATGGTTGAGTTGCGTGATTTTCACTATGCGCACGTAATATGACAATAGCTCTTGGGTGATTTCAACCACTTCCGGTTGTCACAGGAAGCTCTTGCTTCACACACGTTGTCTTTGGGGTAGACATAAACAGAATCCTGAATAAGAAGTCTCTACCTTAAGAATTGACTGAGTAACAGATAGTTGAGTTGCGTGATTTTCACTATGCGCACGTAATATGACAATAGCTCGTGGGTGATTTTAACCACTTCCGGTTGTCACAGGAAGCTCTTGCTTCACACACGTTGTCTTTGGGGTAGACATAAACAGAATCCTGAATAAGAAGTCTCTACCTTAAGAATTGACTGAGTAACAGATGGTTGAGTTGTGTGATTTTCACTATATGCAGGTTGTCCATATGACAATAGCTCTAGGCTGTTTTAACCACTTCCCTTTGTCACAGGAAGTTCTTACTCAACACACGTTGTCTTTGGGGTAGACATAAACAGAATCCTGAATAAGAAGTCTCTACCTTAAGAATTGACTGAGAAACAGATGGTTGAGTTGCGTGATTTTCACTATCTGCAGGTGGCAATATGACAATAGCTCTTGGGTGTTTTTAACCACTTCCGGTTGTCACAGGAAGCTGTTGCTTCACACACGTTGTCTTTGGGGTAGACATAAACAGAATCCTGAATAAGAAGTCTCTACCTTAAGAATTGACTGAGTAAGAGATGGTTGAGTTGCGTGATTTTCACTATGCGCACTTAATATGACAATAGCTCTAGGCTGTTTTAACCACTTCCCTTTGTCACAGGAAGTTCTTACTCAACACACGTTGTCTTTGGGGTAGACATAAACAGAATCCTGAATAAGAAGTCTCTACCTTAAGAATTGACTGAATAACAGATGGTTGAGTTGCGTGATTTTCACTATCTGCAGGTGGCAATATGACAATAGCTCTTGGGTGTTTTTAACCACTTCCGGTTGTCACAGGAAGCTCTTGCTTCACACACGTTGTCTTTGGGGTAGACATAAACAGAATCCTGAATAAGAAGTCTCTACCTTAAGAATTGACTGAGAAACAGATGGTTGAGTTGCGTGATTTTCACTATGCGCACGTAATATGACAATAGCTCTTGGGTGATTTCAAACACTTCCGGTTGTCACAGGAAGCTCTTGCTTCACACACGTTGTCTTTGGGGTATACATAAACAGAATCCTGAATAAGAAGTCTCTACCTTAAGAATTGACTGAGTAACAGATGGTTGAGTTGCGTGATTTTCACTATGCGCACGTAATATGACAATAGCTCGTGGGTGATTTTAACCACTTCCGGTTGTCACAGGAAGCTCTTGCTTCACACACGTTGTCTTTGGGGTAGACATAAACAGAATCCTGAATAAGAAGTCTCTACCTTAAGAATTGACTGAGTAACAGATGGTTGAGTTGTGTGATTTTCACTATATGCAGGTTGTCCATATGACAATAGCTCTAGGCTGTTTTAACCACTTCCCTTTGTCACAGGAAGTTCTTACTCAACACACGTTGTCTTTGGGGTAGACATAAACAGAATCCTGAATAAGAAGTCTCTACCTTAAGAATTGACTGAGAAACAGATGGTTGAGTTGCGTGATTTTCACTATCTGCAGGTGGCAATATGACAATAGCTCTTGGGTGTTTTTAACCACTTCCGGTTGTCACAGGAAGCTCTTGCTTCACACACGTTGTCTTTGGGGTAGACATAAACAGAATCCTGAATAAGAAGTCTCTACCTTAAGAATTGACTGAGAAACAGATGGTTGAGTTGCGTGAATTTCACTATGCGCACGTAATATGACAATAGCTCTTGGGTGATTTTAACCACTTCCGGTTGTCACAGGAAGCTCTTGCTTCACACACGTTGTCTTTGGGGTAGATATAAACGGAATCCTGAATAAGAAGTCTCTACCTTAAGAATTGACTGAGTAACAGATGGTTGAGTTGCGTGATTTAAACTATGCGCACGTAATATGACAATAGCTCGTGGGTGATTTTAACAACTTCCGGTTGTCACAGGAAGCTCTTGCTTCACACACGTTGTCTTTGGGGTAGACAGAAACAGAATCCCGAATAAGAAGTCTCTACCTTAAGAATTGACTGAGAAACAGATGGTTGAGTTGCGTGATTTTCACTATGCGCACTTAATATGACAATAGCTCTTGGGTGTTTTTAACCACTTCCGGTTGTCACAGGAAGCTCTTGCTTCACACACGTTGTCTTTGGGGTAGACATAAACGGAATCCTGAATAAGAAGTCTCTACCTTAAGAATTGACTGAGAAACAGATGGTTGAGTTGCGTGATTTTCACTATGCGCACGTAATATGACAATAGCTCTTGGGTGATTTTAACCACTTCCGGTTGTCACAGGAAGCTCTTGCTTCACACACGTTGTCTTTGGGGTAGACATAAACAGAATCCTGAATAAGAAGTCTCTACCTTAAGAATTGACTGAGTAAAAGATGGTTGAGTTGCGTGATTTTCACTATCTGCAGGTGGCAATATGACAATAGCTCTTGGGTGTTTTTAACCACTTCCGGTTGTCACAGGAAGCTCTTGCTTCACACACGTTGTCTTTGGGGTAGACAGAAACAGAATCCTGAATAAGAAGTCTCTACCTTAAGAATTGACTGAGTAACAGATGGTTGAGTTGCGTGATTTTCACTATCTGCAGGTGGCAATATGACAATAGCTCTTGGGTGTTTTTAACCACTTCCGGTTGTCACAGGAAGCTGTTGCTTCACACACGTTGTCTTTGGGGTAGACATAAACAGAATCCTGAATAAGAAGTCTCTACCTTAAGAATTGACTGAGAAACAGATGGTTGAGTTGCGTGATTTTCACTATATGCAGGTTGACCATATGACAATAGCTCTAGGCTGTTTTAACCACTTCCCGTTGTCACAGGAAGCTATTGCTTCACACACGTTGTCCTTGGGGTACATATAAACAGAATCCTGAATAAGAAGTCTCTACCTTAAGAATTGACTGAGTAACAGATGGTTGAGTTGCGTGATTTTCACTATGCGCACGTAATATGACAATGGCTCTTGGGTGATTTTAACCACTTCCGGTTGTCACAGGAAGCTCTTGCTTCACACACGTTGTCCTTGGGGTACATATAAACAGAATCCTGAATAAGAAGTCTCTACCTTAAGAATTGACTGAGTAACAGATGGTTGAGTTGCGTGATTTTCACTATGCGCACGTAATATGACAATGGCTCTTGGGTGATTTTAACCACTTCCGGTTGTCACAGGAAGCTCTTGCTTCACACACGTTGTCGTTGGGGTAGACAGAAACAGAATCCTGAATAAGAAGTCTCTACCTTAAGAATTGACTGAGTAACAGATGGTTGAGTTGCGTGATTTTCACTATCTGCAGGTGGCAATATGACAATAGCTCTTGGGTGTTTTTAACCACTTCCGGTTGTCACAGGAAGCTGTTGCTTCACACACGTTGTCTTTGGGGTAGACATAAACAGAATCCTGAATAAGAAGTCTCTACCTTAAGAATTGACTGAGAAACAGATGGTTGAGTTGCGTGATTTTCACTATATGCAGGTTGACCATATGACAATAGCTCTAGGCTGTTTTAACCACTTCCCGTTGTCACAGGAAGCTATTGCTTCACACACGTTGTCCTTGGGGTACATATAAACAGAATCCTGAATAAGAAGTCTCTACCTTAAGAATTGACTGAGTAACAGATGGTTGAGTTGCGTGATTTTCACTATGCGCACGTAATATGACAATGGCTCTTGGGTGATTTTAACCACTTCCGGTTGTCACAGGAAGCTCTTGCTTCACACACGTTGTCTTTGGGGTACATATAAACAGAATCCTGAATAAGAAGTCTCTACCTTAAAAATTGACTGAGTAACAGATGGTTGAGTTGCGTGATTTTCACTATCTGCAGGTGGCAATATGACAATAGCTCTTGGGTGTTTTTAACCACTTCCGGTTGTCACAGGAAGCTGTTGCTTCACACACGTTGTCTTTGGGGTAGACATAAACAGAATCCTGAATAAGAAGTCTCTACCTTAAGAATTGACTGAGTAACAGATGGTTGAGTTGCGTGATTTTCACTATGCGCACTTAATATGACAATAGCTCTTGGGTGTTTTTAACCACTTCCAGTTGTCACAGGAACCTTAGAATCGACACAGGTAGACCTCACAGTAGCCTGATGGATTGTTGTAGAAGACAGGTTCATAAGGCATTCATAACCCACATAGGCTTCAGGTTGAATTTTGGAGAATAGTCTATGTGTTCCTATGGGGAGAGAAGTCATTGCACACAGTTTGATCTAAACACCTTCTTTTCACTGTGAAGGGTTAATGCCACAGGGTCAAGGTTGGCTTGCACAGATCGGGAGGACCTCAGGAACGCTCCTGGTTCCTCTCCATCGCTCGTTGTGTTGATTTCATCATGTCACCTTTGGTGACATTTTTTGCTGTTGAATCATATTGCAAATACACGGATGCGCATTTGCAATATGATTCAATTGGCATTTAGCATCACAACTTTGGCATGCTCAAAACCACTGCAGAAATGCATAATTGACTGTCCCGATGAACTGGGGATGGCCGTGCAGTGACTGTGGTTCCTCTCCATCGCTCGTTGTGTTGATTTCATCATGTCAACTTTGGTGATGTTTTTTGCTGTTGAATCATGTTGCAAATGCGCGTTACATTTGCAATATTCCATGTTACGTTTGCAATATGATTCAATGGGCATTTAGCATCACAAATGTGGCATGCTCAAAACCACTGCAGAAATGCATAATTGACTGTCCCGATGAACTGGGGATGGCCGTGCAGTGACTGTGGTTCCTCTCCATCGCTCGTTGTGTTGATTTCATCATGTCAACTTTGGTGATATTTTTTGCTGTTGAATCATGTTGCAAATGCGCGTTACATTTGCAATATTGCGTGTTACGTTTGCAATATGATGCAATGGGCATTTAGCATCACAACTTTGGCATGCTCAAAACCACTGCAGAAATGCATAATTGACTGTCCCGATGAACTGGGGATGGCTGTGCAGTGACTGTGGTTCCTCTCCATGGCTTGATGGTGAGTTTTTTTTGTGATTTTTGGAAAAATGTCCAAAATGACTAGGTGCGACCCATACTGGATGGGCACTGATGGAAGGTGCTCCCTACCCAACCGCGGACCCCTTGCACCACCCTAAAGTCATTTAAAAGCCTTCTAAAAAAATACTCCTGGTAACCCATTTCGGGTCACCATGTGCACTGATGCGCATTTGCAATATGATTCAATGGGCCTCAACATCACGAATTTGGCATGCTTAAAAACACTGCAGAAATGCAAAATGAACTGTCCCGATGAACTGGTGATGGCCGGGCAGTGACTGTGGTTCCTCTCCATGGCTTGATGGTGACATGAGAGAAGTGGGATTGTCGTTTTTTAGCAATTTTTTTGAAAAATGTCCAAAATGACTAGGTGCGCCCCATACTGGTTGGGCACTGATGGAAGGTGCTCACTACCCAACCGTGCACCCCTTGCACCACCCTAAAGGCATTTAAAACCATTCTAAAAAATTACTCCTGGTAACCCATTTCGGGTCACCTTGTGCACTGATGCGCATTTGCAATATGATTCAATGGGCCTCAACATCACGAATTTGGCATGCTTAAAAACACTGCAGAAATGCAAAATGAACTGTCCCGATGAACTGGTGATGGCCGGGCAGTGACTGTGGTTCCTCTCCATGGCTTGATGGTGACATGAGAGAAGTGGGATTGTCGTTTTTTAGCAATTTTTTTGAAAAATGTCCAAAATGACTAGGTGCGCCCCATACTGGATGGGCACTGATGGAAGGTGCTCACTACCCAACCGTGCACCCCTTGCACCACCCTAAAGGCATTTAAAACCATTCTAAAAAATTACTCCTGGTAACCCATTTCGGGTCACCATGTGCACTGATGCGCATTTGCAATATGATTCAATGGGCCTCAACATCACGAATTTGGCATGCTTAAAAACACTGCAGAAATGCAAAATGAACTGTCCCGATGAACTGGTGATGGCCGGGCAGTGACTGTGGTTCCTCTCCATGGCTTGATGGTGACATGAGAGAAGTGGGATTGTCGTTTTTTAGCAATTTTTTTGAAAAATGTCCAAAATGACTAGGGGCGCCCCATACTGGATGGGCACTGATGGAAGGTGCTCCCTACCCAACCGTGCACCCCTTGCACCCTCTAAAGGCATTTAAAACCCTTCTAAAAAATTACTCCTGGTAACCCATTTCGGGTCACCATGTGCACTGATGCGCATTTGCAATATGATTCAATGGGCCTCAACATCACGAATTTGGCATGCTCAAAAACACTAAAGATATGCAAAATTGACTGTCCCGATGAACTGGGGATGGCCGGGCAGTGACTGTGGTTCCTCTCTATCGCTCATTGTGTTGATTTCATCATGTCAACTTTGGTGATATTTTTGCTGTTGAGTCATATTGCAAACGCACGTTACGTTTGCAATATAGCGCGTTACGTTTGCAATATGATTTAATGGGCATTTAGTATCACAAATGTGGCATGCTCAAAAATACTGCAGAAATGCATAATTGACTGGCCTGATGAACTGGGGATGGCCGGGCAGTGACTGTGGTTCCTCTCTGTCGCTCATTGTGTTGATTTCATCATGTCAACTTTGGTGATATTTTCTGCTGTTGAATCATATTGCAAACGCACGTTACGTTTGCAATATAGCGCGTTACGTTTGCAATATGATTTAATGGGCATTTAGCATCACAAATTTAGGCATGCTCAAAAATACTGCAGAAATGCATAATTGACTGGCCCGATGAACTCGGGATGGCCGGGCAGTGACTGTGGTTAATCTCCATTGCTCGTCACCCAGCAGTCAGCGTCCATCAGTCAATTAGTTGTCATTCTGACACCAAACTGATAGCATCTGACACCAAATCCACTTTTTCCAACTCGTATAGAAGCCAACTATCACATATGTCAGAGAAGGCCCATAATTCACAGTGCTTTCAATTTTAACCATAAAAAAACCTAAAACACATAGTTACGTTATAGCTGCGGGTCCAGTTCTGACATAATGTGTAGGCCTATGTGAGGCGACCCCGAATCCCAAGTTTCGGCTCGATAGGTCATTTGGTGCCCAAGCAATGGCCTTAATTGGTGCTGAAAATCCACTTTTTCAGGGCGTTACTACGGGGTCCCTGAATGAGCTATCGGACAGAGACATTGGGGTCCGTCTCTACGGGCCGAGGCGGTTTCAATGCACCTAGTCTTGCGACTCTGGGACATTTCTAAATGTCGCCATGTCCGTGATATTGAAAATGAATTGAAAATATTGCAAATGTACGAGGTGGTTTCTCGGTCAGAGAACCTTCTAGAGCCCCATAAATCACCGTGCACTATCGACTTGAGCTCTAGAACAGGTTTCTAAAATTTCGGAGCTCTAGGTCTGACGGTTCTTGAATCGTTTCAACAAAAGTAACTATTGAAGGCGGTATAAGACTCTAAGCCCCACACTATGTCCCTATGGCCAAATTGTGTGTGTGTGTTTTTGTTTTTTTTGCAAAAAGAATAGACACACGTTGTCTTTGGGGTAGGCATATACAGAATCCTCAATATGAAGTCTCTACCTAAAGAATTGGCTGGATGACATAGGGTTGAGTTGCGTGATTTTCACTATATGCTGGTTGACCATATGACAATAGCTCTTTGCTGTTTTTAACAACTTCCGGTTGTCACAGGAAGCTCTTACTCAACACATGTTGTCTTTGGGTTAGACATAAACAGAATCCTGAATATGAAGTCTCTACCTTAAGAATTGACTGAATAACAGATGGTTGAGTTGCGTGATTTTCACTATATGCCGGTTGACCATATGACAATAGCTCTTGGCTGTTTTTAACAACTTCCGGTTGTCACAGGAAGCTCTTGCTTCACACACGTTGTCTTTGGGGTAGACATAAACAGAATCCTGAATATGAAGTCTCTACCTTAAGAATTGACTGAATGACAGATGGTTGAGTTGCGTGATTTTCACTATCTGCAGGTTGCTTATATGACAATAGCTCTAGGGTGATTTTAACATTTTCCGGTTGCTCCAGGAACCTTAGAATCGACACAGGTAGACCTCACAGTAGCCTGATGGATTGTTATAGAAGACAGGTTCATAAGGCATTCATAACCCACATAGACTTCAGGTTGAATTTAGGAGAATTGTCAATGTATTCCTATGGGGAGAGAAGTCATTGCACACAGTTTGATCTAAACACCTTCTTTTCACTGTGAAGGGTTAATGCCACAGGGTCAAGGTTAGGCTTGCACAGATCGGGAGGACCTCAGGAACGCTCCTGAGGTTGAATTGTGCTTCTAACCCTAATGGTTCTCTCACTGTCACCCATAAGCACTTGACATATTGGTGCAGGCCTCATTTTGGGCCTAGTTTTCTCACGGTCGCTGCGCTCATACCGAGCAAGCTACGGTCAAGCGGGGCGTCTCATTGAACTCGTCTCAGCCTAGAGATAATGGTAATGCCATTGCAGGCTCTTTGTGTCTTTAAGCACCGCTCTGTGTCACTCCGTCCTTGCTGTGTGTGTGTTTGAGAGAGCTTTTCTTTGACATCTGATGGGATAAATGACTGATTTACAGTTCATGAGGGTTGCCTAGTCACACATATGAAGTTGTGGAAAGATCTGACCTTTTTAACCCTTCAAAGCAGCCCCTATGACACCATTATAAGGCATTTCTGGTTGACACAGGAATCTGAACGTTAGGCTCTTATAGAATATTGAGTTTTAAGTGTTTCTGTTAAGAACTGACTTATTTACAGAGGGTTGAACAAGTGTGTGTTGTTTCAGAAAATCACAGAAAATCACAGAAATCTCGCAGAGCTCCGAAACCTGCCTTAACGGACTCATCTGAACACGCTGCAACTGGATATGTAACTTTTTTGAAAAAAAAAACCTCTTGTTGTTGAATATCACCAATGTGTCATTGTACAATTTCTCTGAAATGAACATTGGTAAATGCATGGTTCCTTTTCTCCTGACACCGTAGGCTCATGTAGTTTGATGTGAAGTGGTCAAATCAGCACTCTATTTTCCTCTTTGACTTTCAATCCCAGAAAAATAGCCTTAACTCGAAAAGCGTCGAGGCCTCGACTCCATCCTGTTCGGGGCCAACTGCCCATTATGCCAAACCCACGCAGACCGAGTTTCGTCTTCGAATTGTCTTCGGTTTAGGAGAAAAAGCCGTGTCGCATTTGGTGATATATGTTACATTTGCAATATGATTCCATACGCCCTCTCGTGGAATAATCCGGGACTGCAAGGAAATGACCAAAATTAGAAAATTTAATTAAACGGAAACCGAAGGTCCGAGAGACTCCGTTCGATGACTTCCTGGAAGATCCGGCCCCCGCGAGCGGCCCGACGCCGTCCGCGGATTTATCGGACGTGGTCGGACGTCTAGTAAGGGAGGGTACATTTGCAACATGGACTTTCTCACTAACCATACGGATGGCGCACGCGACGTCCCTTCATGTATGGAAGTCAGAGGTCGGGGCCCGAGACACACACTGTGCACTCTAGGCCGGGTGCCCGCGGGTGGTTCCCGAACCCACTCTTCCAAGTTTGAGGGCTGTGGGTAAAAATTCACAGACAGACAGACAATCCTGGTGAAGTGATTGTATTTTTTGGGGGGGTCAAAAACAGAGACAGACAGACAGACAGACAGACAGACAGACAGACAGACAGACAGACAGACAATCCTGGTGAAGTGATTGTATTTTTTGGGGGGGTCAAAAACAGAGAGAGACAGACAGACAGACAGACAGACAGACAGACAGACAGACAGACAATCCTGGTGAAGTGATTGTATTTTTTGGGGGGTCAAAAACAGAGAGAGACAGACAGACAGACAATCCTGGTGAAGTGATTGTATTTTTTGGGGGGGTCAAAAACAGAGAGAGACAGACAGACAGACAGACAGACAGACAGACAGACAGACAGACAGACAATCCTGGTGAAGTGATTGTATTTTTTGGGGGGTCAAAAACAGAGAGAGACAGACAGACAGACAATCCTGGTGAAGTGATTGTATTTTTTGGGGGGTCAAAAACAGAGAGAGACAGACAGACAGACAGACAGACAGACAGACAGACAGACAGACAATCCTGGTGAAGTGATTGTATTTTTTGGGGGGGTCAAAAACAGAGACAGACAGACAGACACACACACACAGAGACACACACACACACACACACAGAGACACACACACACACACACACACAGAGACACACACACACACACACACACACACACACACACAGACAGAGACACACACACACACAGACACACACACACACACACACACACACACACAGAGACACACACACACACACACACAGACACACACAGACACACACAGACACACACACACACACACACACACAGACAGAGACACACACACACACAGACACACACACACACACACACACACACACACACACAATCCTGGCCAATGTTTTTTTTTTTTTTAAGTAAAATGGCGGGAAAACGGGGGACCCCATGAAGGGGGCTTCGCCCTTGTTTCAGTTTGGATGATTCTTCTTTTTTCATTCCTTCTCTTCTTCTGCTAGCTGTTTTACATAGCTTTGTGTATTTCTTTTTCCTTGACAATGAGAGAGAAGTGTTGCACCGTTCCCGGAGGTACTGCAATACCGGGTCGATGCGTGGAGCGGATGGAGCAAGCCCCATTTCCGACTCCCTGTTCGAAAAATCCATTTAATATGTAGTCCCCCGATGGGGGACATATCAGATATTAAACTGATAAGAACA
Organism: Salmo trutta; assembly: GCF_901001165.1. NCBI lineage: Eukaryota > Metazoa > Chordata > Actinopteri > Salmoniformes > Salmonidae > Salmo > Salmo trutta. Next base: position 3,082,441 of record NC_042980.1, on the reverse strand, counting down.
GATGATGATTAAAAGATTTTATTACTGTTCAAAAAACATAAGCATAATAAACAAACCATCAACAATCATAATCATAATCATCACTACAAATAACATCAACACAAGGCATTTGAAATTTCAAAACAAATGAAACCCAAATTAAAAACTCAGGGGAGCACCTTCCCTCCCCCTCAATACTCACTTAAACTACATACCTAAATCTCTACATTTCCCAATTCCCCATACCTAACTTATTCCTTTTCCCTATTCCCTTCACCACAGTCCTAAACCCCCCTTCCACCTCTCCCGGGCAGCATGCTGCCCCCACTTCCTCTCCTCCCTCTTCATCCTCCCCCTCACATTTTCTTCCACCCTCCTCACTATCCCCTCCACTCCCCAATCTCTCCCTGTTTTTACCATGTTCTGTCTGGCTTCCCACAGCCCCCGTTTAAAGAGGCTTATGAGAAGCCATAGTAGAAATCTGTCCCTTACCGTCCCCCTCGCTCTCCCTACTCCTCTCTCTACCCGAGCCCACGACAAAATAAAATCCCCTCTTACCTTACCTAACAACACCCGTGCCCTAGCCCATACTACTCCGGCAAAGGCACAGTCCCAAAAGGCATGGCGCACTGTCTCCTCCCCGCCACAAGAAGCTCTTGGGCAGGTGGGGGATCGCGCCAAGCTATGCCGGTACATAATGGAACGCACCGGCAAACACTTGTGGAGGCTCAACCAGTTCAGGTCCTTGAGCCTGTTATCCAGACCCTGCGCCTGCACTCCCTCCCAGACCACCGCCGGGATACCCACCACAGGTGCCGGACACCCTCCCTGTCTGACCTCCTCGTACAGGTGCTTGTGGTCTAAACCTACACGGGCAACTTCAACCTCGGGGTGCGCACGTAACCACTTGGCCGCATGACCAAAGTGCCACGGCAGCTGTTCCGCCCGAGGACCCGTGTTAGACCACACCATTACGCTTCTCGCCTGGTATGAGAAGAACACCCGCAGGAGGTAACCGGACGGGTGTACTACCGGATGAGCAAGCTCTGTCAACAAAAAAGAAACAAAAATTGAGTCCAGCTTGAGGGGGAAGTGTGGTACCCCCCTACCTCCCTCCCCAATGGGGCAAAGCATGCGTGCCCTGGCGACCCACTCGTACCTGCCACCCCACATGAACTGAAACACTAGCCCCACTAGATGCCTCCTCAGACAAGCCGGCAATGGGTAGATGTACGCCAAATATAAAAGAGATGGCAATACATCCACCTTGAGGACCAGGACCTTGCCTACAAAAGACAACGACCTAGCCCTCCACATCGCTAGCTTCCTCTGTACCACTGCGATGCCCATGTTCCAGTTCAGCGTCGCTGAGCCGGAGGTCTCAAATTGAACCCCGAGAATCTTCAGGGCCCCGTTACAGAGAGATAACCCCCCGGGCACATCCGTCCTACCACGCCATCTTCCGAAAAACTTAACGGAAGACTTCGCGTGGTTAAGAACCGCTCCCGACGCTCGGGTGAAGTCCCCAATAATGGCAAGGGACCTTGTCAAGCACGAGTCCTTGCAAAGCAGCAAGGAAGTGTCGTCGGCGTACTGCCTCACCTTAACGCGCAGACCGCCACTTCCAGGGATTAACAAGCCTTCCACCCCTGTGTCTGCCCTAATGGCAGCCCCCAGAGGCTCCATGTACAGAACGAAGAGGAGAGCCGAGAGCGGGCACCCCTGCCTGACCCCTGACGAGAGGTCAAAAACGTCACCCATGTGACCGTTTACGCTAACCCGGCACCCCGCCCCGACATATAAAGTACGGATCCATCCTATAAACTTTTCCCCAAATCCTAATCTACCTAACACTCTGAAAAGAAAAGATCTATTCACGCGATCAAAGGCTTTCGCCTGATCAAGCGCTGCTACCATTAAAGGCAGTCCTCTATCTTCTACCCAAGCGATGGAGTCCCTAATCAACTGCAGGTTCCACCTAATAGAGCGACCCTCTACCCCGCACGTCTGATCCTCATGGACGACGTAGGGAAGGGCTGTGCGCAACCGGTCTGCTAAAACCTTTGCAAGTATCTTGTAATCTACGCACAGCATGGTCAACGGCCGCCAGTTGCCAAGGTCGGTTGCTTCCCCCTTCTTATAAAGAAGTGACAGCACACCGACAGCCATTGATCCCCCCGGGACCCCCGTCTCAAGGATGGCCTTCAAGACTTCGAGGACCACTGGTCCAAGTATACCCCAAAACTTGAGGTAAAACTCGGCCGGCAGCCCATCCATCCCAGGCACCTTCCCTTTTCCCATCCTCCTGAGAGCGCTCTCAACCTCTTCGAGGGAGATCTGAGCCTCCATCACATCTCTAATGTCCTCCGGCAATCGCCGGGACAAGTGTTCTAAAAACACATTTCCCTGCTCTACATCTATTTCCCTTTCCTTAAATAAACCTCGGAAATGATCAGTTGTCACCCTGACCATTTCCTCCGGTTTTCTCACTATACTACCATCTTCTTTCCTCACCCCGTTCATTATCTTCCTACTCTGTCTGGCCCTAACCGACTTAAAGAACATAGCGGAACAAGTCTCATTATGTTCTAAAAAGCCATTATGCGCACGCTCCAGGAAAGCTCGAGCCTTCCGCTCCTGCAGCTCCCTGAGCTGTGCCTTCAGGGCTGTGGATCTCTCCCAGTCAATCGACCCGCCGAGGTTGCCTGCCTCGTACTCGAGTTCAATCAACCTTTGGATACGATCCACCTCCCTCCTTTCCTCCCTTTTAGTCCTCTTACAATATCCTATTATAAAGGCCCTAATTCTTACCTTAACTAAATCCCACCAATCCAACACCCCCTCGCACATGGACCGGAGGCCTTCAAGCCTCCGAAAGAAACCAAAAAAGGCGTCGACGAAAGCTTGCTCCTCCAGCACATCCCGATCTAATTTCCAGTACCCCCTACCGAAGAGGCAGACTGGCGGCCCCACCTGCAGTAGCACCCCGTCGTGATCCGAGAAGAACACAGGCAACAGCCGCCCAGACAACTGACCCAAAGACCTAGATAGAAAAATGTAATCGAGCCTCCGCGCAACCCCCCGAGAGTTGCGCCATGTGGGGCCAGCCATTGTCGGAGTAGTGTGCAGGCCTCCATCAACCAGGCCATGGCAAGCCATTAGCCCGGTTATGGCGCCTGCACTGCTATCCCCCGCTAACCCTAAATCTATGTTAAAATCACCTCCTATCACCAAGTGCCTATTTGTAACACACAGGGGCGCCAGACAGTCCACCATCTCCCTCCTGCCTGCCGCCTCCTGTGGCCCGTATACCACCACTAATCTAAATTTACAATCCCTTAACGTGACATCCACCCCCAGAACCCTCCCCTGCATAACCACAAAAGAGCCCTCCACCTTTACCTCCCTGTGCCCACACAAAATCCCTACCCCCGATGAATGCACCCCCCCTATGCCCCAAACTGACTCCCCCTTGTCCCACTCCCTCCTGAACCTACTAACATCCCCTCCATCCCTCAGGTGAACCTCCTGCAAAAAACAAAAATCAAACCCCACACCCTCCAAATAACTAAATACCGCCCTCCTCTTAACACAATCCCTTAATCCCCTAACATTTAAACTAACAAACGTAAAATTAGTCCCCATGAATTAAAATGAAAACAAAAAAAACCTTCTCCATTAAACTACTAACCCCATACAGAAAGACCCATAAAACAGGAGGCTCACCCGATGCTCCCCTGCTCCATCTCCTCCAGCTGGGACGTCTTCTCCTCTGACACCCCTCCGTTCTCCTCCATCTCCTCAATTCCCTCAATCCAGGATGCAGGTATGGTGTTAGGCACCTGAGTGCCCTGCATCCCGGATTGTCCATCCAATTCCTCCAAGCTACCCTCTGTTGGACCTAGGACGGCGAACCCCATGTCCCCCAGCAGGTAACTATGTCCCCCCCCCTTTTCCCAACCCCTATCTGTGTCTGGGGGGTCCAAATCCACCAGTAGTGGGCCCGAGGGAGAAACCAATGAGGACCTCATCTTCTCTCCCTCACCCATCAATCGCTTGGCCTCCCCCCCCCCCCCCTCACACCCTCCGCCGTTCGGGCTATCCCTCTTCTTCAACCTCTTCTTCAAAGATGGAGGTATAGTGGAAGCACTTTCAACGCTCGTCGCCAGCTCCTCCACCATCCCCCTCATTTCTTCAACCAGGGCACTCGACATCTTGCTTTCCCCCCACTCCTTCACTCTTTCTCCCTTCTCCGCTTCTTCCTCTGTCCCCGTCTCCACTTGTCCCTCCGTTCCCGTCTCCGTTTCCTCCTCCACCTCCTCTCTCTCCACTGTCCCCGTCTCCTTTTTCTCCGTTCCTTCACCTCCTTCCGCCTCCTTCCCCTTCTCTCCTTCTGTTCTGATCTTCTCTTCCGCTTTCCTCTCTCCTCTCGCAGCCTTCTTCCTCACCTCCTCTTCCCGTGCATCCTTTTCCCCTGTGCCATTACTGTCATCCGGGCCCTTTCTTTCTCTTCTCCCCCCATCCCCCGTTCCCCCTCCAGCTGCAGAGGCGTACGACCTCTGACGAGCCGGGCAATCACGCCACAGGTGTGCAGACGAGCCGCACCCGTGGCATGCCTTCGGCTCGTCACAATCTTTGGCCTCGTGCTCTCCCGACCCACAGAACCTGCATTTTCTGGTGTTGCACGAGGCCAAGACATGACCGTAGGCCATACACCTCCTGCAGAAAGGAGGCTGACGGGCATAAAACAATGTCCCCCTGTCAGCCCCCAGGGAGAACATCGCCGGAGGATGGAGGTAGCCACCCAAACCCTTCGGGTCCTCCCTGAGAAGAGCCTGGAACCCTCTCCTCCCGTTCCAGAATCCCAGGGAGTCCCTGAGGTACCTTGCTGAGGAGACATTTTCCATATATCTCCCCAGAAAGGCCCTCACCTCCTCATCCTTTACATGTGGATTGTACATGTGGACGGTGACCACCCTGAAATTGTTCCTAGCCAGGCTGGTCACCTCGTAATGGCACAGGGGTCCTTCTCCTTTCTCTGCCCTCACCTTCTTCATGACTCCATCGTGCTTCTCCTCCAAATGAAACGTAACGTCATACGCCTTCTCCATTGGGTTCCCTTGGAGACAGAGAACATCCTTCACCTGTAGTTTCAGGCACCCCATCAGAATGTTCCTCCCGAACGTCTCCCTCCCCCACGGCTCCATCTCCTTGTCCGTCCAGGAAAACCTCACGGTGTTGGCCAGACCAATCCCTGGTACTTGCCTGATTGGCTTTTGCTGCGCCATCACTTCCACAATAAATGCTCTCTTATAAAGAAGCCAAAGAAAAATGAAAACCGAGAACTTCGATTCCCACCAAAAAGGACACCAAAAATTTCCTCCCTCCTGCCTTCCTTCGACCTTCTGACTCAGCGGGCTTTGGGGCACCTCGGTACCAAGCTTGATCTGAGCCAAAAGGCCGAGAAGCGATAACCCACAAATTGACCCCTGCACCCGCCGGGCCCCCGGGGGTCTCGGCAGACCTCAGCGGTTTGGCAAAAGTTGTCTCCTCCCCACCCGACGCTTCCCTGGTGACAGGCGGGTGTTTTTTTTAACAAGTCGCTAATGCGTCTTTAAGTCACTAGCTCTTTAAGCCTAGTGCGACTATTTGTTCAAAGCCCGGAAAACACGTCAGTCGTCGTCGGGCTTGAACTCAATTGCCCGAGCGACTACTTTGAGTGGAAAAATACGCCGGTCGGTCGGTCGGTCAGCCGGCTTCAAGTCAAACGCCTGAGCAAAAAGTCTCGGCGTCATCTCTGTCAATTTCTCTTGAAACAAGATACCGGGCTCTGCCAGAAGCAAAGCCCTTCCAAAAATATGTTGAACTCGTAAGTGTTCCTCTCCACGGAAGTCTTTAGTAAAAGGCGAAAGGCTTGTGCGTAATGAAGAGAAACCAGAGTCGTATGGAAGTCAGAGGTCGGGGCCCGAGACACACACTGTGCACTCTAGGCCGGGTGCCCACGGGTGGTTCCCGAACCCACTCTTCCAAGTTTGAGGGCTGTGGGTAAAAATTCACAGACAGACAGACAATCCTGGTGAAGTGATTGTATTTTTTGGGGGGGTCAAAAACAGAGACAGACAGACAGACAGACAGACAGACAGACAGACAGACAGACAGACAGACAGACAGACAGACAGACAGACAATCCTGGTGAAGTGATTGTATTTTTTGGGGGGGTCAAAAACAGAGAGAGACAGACAGACAGACAGACAGACAGACAGACAGACAGACAATCCTGGTGAAGTGATTGTATTTTTTGGGGGGTCAAAAACAGAGAGAGACAGACAGACAGACAATCCTGGTGAAGTGATTGTATTTTTTGGGGGGGTCAAAAACAGAGAGAGACAGACAGACAGACAGACAGACAGACAGACAGACAGACAGACAGACAGACAATCCTGGTGAAGTGATTGTATTTTTTGGGGGGTCAAAAACAGAGAGAGACAGACAGACAGACAATCCTGGTGAAGTGATTGTATTTTTTGGGGGGTCAAAAACAGAGAGAGACAGACAGACAGACAGACAGACAGACAGACAGACAGACAGACAATCCTGGTGAAGTGATTGTATTTTTTGGGGGGGTCAAAAACAGAGACAGACAGACAGACACACACACACAGAGACACACACACACACACACACAGAGACACACACACACACACACACACAGAGACACACACACACACACACACACACACACACACACACACAGACAGAGACACACACACACACAGACACACACACACACACACACACACACACACAGAGACAGACACACACAGACACACACAGACACACACACACACACACACACACACACACACAGACAGAGACACACACACACACACACACACACACACACACACAATCCTGGCCAATGTTTTTTTTTTTTTAAGTAAAATGGCGGGAAAACGGGGGACCCCATGAAGGGGGCTTCGCCCTTGTTTCAGTTTGGATGATTCTTCTTTTTTCATTCCTTCTCTTCTTCTGCTAGCTGTTTTACATAGCTTTGTGTATTTCTTTTTCCTTGACAATGAGAGAGAAGTGTTGCACCGTTCCCGGAGGTACTGCAATACCGGGTCGATGCGTGGAGCGGATGGAGCAAGCCCCATTTCCGACTCCCTGTTCGAAAAATCCATTTAATATGTAGTCCCCCGATGGGGGACATATCAGATATTAAACTGATAAGAACAGATTTTTTTTTTTTAGAAAATATATTTATTACGTTCAAAACCAACCAAAATTTTTACCACTCAATAAATTCAAACACAAATTCCAATAAACACGAAAATAGACATTTCAAAACTATTCATCACTAACCAACCCAAAACCCATACCCATATAAAAATAACCAAAAAACACTCACCCTATACTCCCGACCGACGGGGACGCCTCCTCCCCTCCTGACGCTCCCCCGTCGGCCGCCATCCCCTCTCCCCTGGAAACAAACACACTACCCGGCACACCCACCCTCTGTTCCTTGTGCCCCCCACTCAAATCCACCACCCCCCCTCCTTCCCGACTCCGGCCCGGGGACCCCATGCCCCTAAACAGGGAGCTTAACCCTCCCTCACTCGCCCAATCCTGGGCCATACCTGAGAAGTCCAGATCAGACAGGGGTGTAAAGGAGATGGAAGAGGGGGCCCACGAGGGCCCCGCAACCTCCCCCTCCCCCCCCCCCCCTGATCTGCCTCCCCCCCTCTTTCTCCAACCCTCCCCCTCACGCTCTCCTTCCTTTTTGATTTTTTTTTTTCCTGGCTTAGTAGCCGGCAACAAGTTTTCATATGTCTTCCAAGCCTTCCAATCCCTACTCCTTCCCTCTTCCCTCATTTCAGTGTCCCCCCAATCCTTCACTCCCGCTGCCTTCTCTGTCTCCATCCTTTCTATCTCCTTCTTCTCCACCGCCGTCTTCTCAATCTCCTCCCTCTCTGTTTCCTTCTCCATCTCCTTCTTCTCCACCACCGTCTTCTCTGTCCCCTCCACTCTCTTTTCTCCTTCCTCCTCCTGCTCCTTCTCTCCTTCATCTGCCTGCTCCTCCTCTCTTTCCGCCTCCTGCTCCTCCTCTCTTTCAGTCTCCTTCCCTTCTGGTTCCACCAAATCCATTTCTTTCTCTCCCTCTTCTCCTGCTGCCGTTCTTTCCTTCTCCTCCCGCTGTATGTCCTTTTCCTCCGTGCCTCTCCTTCTTTCTTGTTCCCCTCCTCTTCTTCCCCCATCCCCGGCTCTCGCTCCCCCCCCCAGCTGCAGACGCGTATGACCTCTGACGCGCCGGGCATTCACGCCACAGGTGCGTCTGCATGCCACACCCGTGACATGCCTTCGGCGCGTCACAGTCCCTCGCCTCGTGCTCGGTAGACCCACAAAATCTGCATTTTCTTGTGCTGCACGAGGCGAGGATATGACCGTAGGCCATACAACGCCTGCAAAACGGGGGCTGACGTGCGTAAAACAACGTCCCCCGGTCAGCCCCCAGGGAGAACATCGCAGGAGGATGGAGGTAGCCACCCTGACCCTTAGGGTCCTCCCTGAGGAGTGCCTGGAAACCCCGCCTGCCATTCCAGAACCCCAGGGAGTCCCTGAGGAGCCTTGCCGTTGAAACCTTATCCATATAGCGGCCCAAAAAGGCCCTCACATCCTCATCCTTCACATGCGGGTTATATAAGTTGACGGTGACCACCCTAAAATTGCTTTTAGCCAGGCTGGTCACCTCATAATAGCACAGGGGTCTCTCCTTCTCCATCTCTCTCGTCATCCTCAAGACTTCCTCATGCTTCTCCTCCTTCTGTAGCGTCACCTCAAAAGCTCCTTCCCTCGGATTATCCTGGAGGCATAGCACGTCCTTCACTTCAAGTTTCAGTATCCCCAACAATATGGTTCTTCCGAAAGTTTCCCTTCCCAATGGCTCAATCTCTTTGTTCTTCCATGTGAACCTCACCGTATTCGTCAGTCCGACTCCTGGTACCTTCTCATTATGCGCCATTTTCAAGAAAATATTGGCACTTTCAATCAATGAAAAAAGAAAACTCTCCAAAAGGAAGCCACTGAAAACCCGAAAAAAACTTGGAGAAAAAAACTCCGTCAAAAACCTTTACCGCCCTTCTTCCTTCGACCTTTTGGCTCAGCGGGCTCTGGGGCACCTCGGTACCAAGCTTGATCTGAGCCAAAAGGCCGAGAAGTGATAACCCACAAATTGACCCCTGCACCCGCCGGGCCCCCGGGGGTCTCGGCAGACCTCAGCGGTTTGGCAAAAGTTGTCTCCTCCCCACCCGACGCTTCCCTGGTGACAGGCGGGTGTTTTTTTTAACAAGTCGCTAATGCGTCTTTAAGTCACTAGCTCTTTAAGCCTAGTGCGACTATTTGTTCAAAGCCCGGAAAACACGTCAGTCGTCGTCGGGCTTGAACTCAATTGCCCGAGCGACTACTTTGAGTGGAAAAATACGCCGGTCGGTCGGTCGGTCAGCCGGCTTCAAGTCAAACGCCTGAGCAAAAAGTCTCGGCGTCATCTCTGTCAATTTCTCTTGAAACAAGATACCGGGCTCTGCCAGAAGCAAAGCCCTTCCAAAAATATGTTGAACTCGTAAGTGTTCCTCTCCACGGAAGTCTTTAGTAAAAGGCGAAAGGCTTGTGCGTAATGAAGAGAAACCAGAGTCGTATGGAAGTCAGAGGTCGGGGCCCGAGACACACACTGTGCACTCTAGGCCGGGTGCCCGCGGGTGGTTCCCGAACCCACTCTTCCAAGTTTGAGGGCTGTGGGTAAAAATTCACAGACAGACAGACAATCCTGGTGAAGTGATTGTATTTTTTGGGGGGGTCAAAAACAGAGACAGACAGACAGACAGACAGACAGACAGACAGACAGACAGACAGACAATCCTGGTGAAGTGATTGTATTTTTTGGGGGGGTCAAAAACAGAGAGAGACAGACAGACAGACAGACAGACAGACAGACAGACAGACAATCCTGGTGAAGTGATTGTATTTTTTGGGGGGTCAAAAACAGAGAGAGACAGACAGACAGACAGACAGACAGACAGACAGACAGACAATCCTGGTGAAGTGATTGTATTTTTTGGGGGGTCAAAAACAGAGAGAGACAGACAGACAGACAATCCTGGTGAAGTGATTGTATTTTTTGGGGGGTCAAAAACAGAGAGAGACAGACAGACAGACAGACAGACAGACAGACAGACAGACAGACAATCCTGGTGAAGTGATTGTATTTTTTGGGGGGGTCAAAAACAGAGACAGACAGACAGACACACACACACAGAGACACACACACACACACACACAGAGACACACACACACACACACACAGAGACACACACACACACACACACACAGACACACACACACACACACACACACACACACACAGACAGAGACACACACACACACAGACACACACACACACACACACACACACACACAGAGACACACACACACACACACACAGACACACACAGACACACACAGACACACACACACACACACACACACAGACAGAGACACACACACACACAGACACACACACACACACACACAGACACACACAGACACACACAGACACACACACACACACACACACACAGACAGAGACACACACACACACAGACACACACACACACACACACACACACACACACAATCCTGGCCAATGTTTTTTTTTTTTTTAAGTAAAATGGCGGGAAAACGGGGGACCCCATGAAGGGGGCTTCGCCCTTGTTTCAGTTTGGATGATTCTTCTTTTTTCATTCCTTCTCTTCTTCTGCTAGCTGTTTTACATAGCTTTGTGTATTTCTTTTTCCTTGACAATGAGAGAGAAGTGTTGCACCGTTCCCGGAGGTACTGCAATACCGGGTCGATGCGTGGAGCGGATGGAGCAAGCCCCATTTCCGACTCCCTGTTCGAAAAATCCATTTAATATGTAGTCCCCCGATGGGGGACATATCAGATATTAAACTGATAAGAACAGATTTTTTTTTTTAGAAAATATATTTATTACGTTCAAAACCAACCAAAATTTTTACCACTCAATAAATTCAAACACAAATTCCAATAAACACGAAAATAGACATTTCAAAACTATTCATCACTAACCAACCCAAAACCCATACCCATATAAAAATAACCAAAAAACACTCACCCTATACTCCCGACCGACGGGGACGCCTCCTCCCCTCCTGACGCTCCCCCGTCGGCCGCCATCCCCTCTCCCCTGGAAACAAACACACTACCCGGCACACCCACCCTCTGTTCCTTGTGCCCCCCACTCAAATCCACCACCCCCCCTCCTTCCCGACTCCGGCCCGGGGACCCCATGCCCCTAAACAGGGAGCTTAACCCTCCCTCACTCGCCCAATCCTGGGCCATACCTGAGAAGTCCAGATCAGACAGGGGTGTAAAGGAGATGGAAGAGGGGGCCCACGAGGGCCCCGCAACCTCCCCCTCCCCCCCCCCCCTGATCTGCCTCCCCCCCTCTTTCTCCAACCCTCCCCCTCACGCTCTCCTTCCTTTTTGATTTTTTTTTCCCTGGCTTAGTAGCCGGCAACAAGTTTTCATATGTCTTCCAAGCC
>NC_042980.1:3058347-3065847 GCF_901001165.1 Salmo trutta | reverse complement strand
CTCAATCTCTTTGTTCTTCCATGTGAACCTCACCGTATTCGTCAGTCCGACTCCTGGTACCTTCTCATTATGCGCCATTTTCAAGAAAATATTGGCACTTTCAATCAATGAAAAAAGAAAACTCTCCAAAAGGAAGCCACTGAAAACCCGAAAAAACTTGGAGAAAAAAACTCCGTCAAAAACCTTTACCGCCCTTCTTCCTTCGACCTTTTGGCTCAGCGGGCTCTGGGGCACCTCGGTACCAAGCTTGATCTGAGCCAAAAGGCCGAGAAGCGATAACCCACAAATTGACCCCTGCACCCGCCGGGCCCCCGGGGGTCTCGGCAGACCTCAGCGGTTTGGCAAAAGTTGTCTCCTCCCCACCCGACGCTTCCCTGGTGACAGGCGGGTGTTTTTTTTAACAAGTCGCTAATGCGTCTTTAAGTCACTAGCTCTTTAAGCCTAGTGCGACTATTTGTTCAAAGCCCGGAAAACACGTCAGTCGTCGTCGGGCTTGAACTCAATTGCCCGAGCGACTACTTTGAGTGGAAAAATACGCCGGTCGGTCGGTCGGTCAGCCGGCTTCAAGTCAAACGCCTGAGCAAAAAGTCTCGGCGTCATCTCTGTCAATTTCTCTTGAAACAAGATACCGGGCTCTGCCAGAAGCAAAGCCCTTCCAAAAATATGTTGAACTCGTAAGTGTTCCTCTCCACGGAAGTCTTTAGTAAAAGGCGAAAGGCTTGTGCGTAATGAAGAGAAACCAGAGTCGTATGGAAGTCAGAGGTCGGGGCCCGAGACACACACTGTGCACTCTAGGCCGGGTGCCCGCGGGTGGTTCCCGAACCCACTCTTCCAAGTTTGAGGGCTGTGGGTAAAATTCACAGACAGACAGACAATCCTGGTGAAGTGATTGTATTTTTTGGGGGGGGTCAAAAACAGAGACAGACAGACAGACAGACAGACAGACAGACAGACAGACAGACAGACAGACAGACAGACAGACAGACAGACAGACAGAGACAGACAGACAGACAATCCTGGTGAAGTGATTGTATTTTTTGGGGGGGTCAAAAACAGAGAGAGACAGACAGACAGACAGACAGACAGACAGACAGACAATCCTGGTGAAGTGATTGTATTTTTTGGGGGGTCAAAAACAGAGAGAGACAGACAGACAGACAATCCTGGTGAAGTGATTGTATTTTTTGGGGGGTCAAAAACAGAGAGAGACAGACAGACAGACAGACAGACAGACAGACAGACAGACAGACAGACAATCCTGGTGAAGTGATTGTATTTTTTGGGGGGGTCAAAAACAGAGACAGACAGACAGACACACACACACAGAGACACACACACACACACACACAGAGACACACACACACACACACACACAGACACACACACACACACACACACACACACACACAGACAGAGACACACACACACACAGACACACACACACACACACACACACACACACAGAGACACACACACACACACACACACAGACACACACAGACACACACAGACACACACACACACACACACACACAGACAGAGACACACACACACACAGACACACACACACACACACACACACACACACACACACAATCCTGGCCAATGTTTTTTTTTTTTTTTTTAAGTAAAATGGCGGGAAAACGGGGGGACCCCATGAAGGGGGCTTCGCCCTTGTTTCAGTTTGGATGATTCTTCTTTTTTCATTCCTTCTCTTCTTCTGCTAGCTGTTTTACATAGCTTTGTGTATTTCTTTTTCCTTGACAATGAGAGAGAAGTGTTGCACCGTTCCCGGAGGTACTGCAATACCGGGTCGATGCGTGGAGCGGATGGAGCAAGCCCCATTTCCGACTCCCTGTTCGAAAAATCCATTTAATATGTAGTCCCCCGATGGGGGACATATCAGATATTAAACTGATAAGAACAGATTTTTTTTTTTTAGAAAATATATTTATTACGTTCAAAACCAACCAAATTTTTACCACTCAATAAATTCAAACACAAATTCAAATAAACACGAAAATAGACATTTCAAAACTATTCATCACTAACCAACCCAAAACCCATACCCATATAAAAATAACCAAAAAACACTCACCCTATACTCCCGACCGACGGGGACGCCTCCTCCCCTCCTGACGCTCCCCCGTCGGCCGCCATCCCCTCTCCCCTGGAAACAAACACACTACCCGGCACACCCACCCTCTGTTCCTTGTGCCCCCCACTCAAATCCACCACCCCCCCTCCTTCCCGACTCCGGCCCGGGGACCCCATGCCCCTAAACAGGGAGCTTAACCCTCCCTCACTCGCCCAATCCTGGGCCATACCTGAGAAGTCCAGATCAGACAGGGGTGTAAAGGAGATGGAAGAGGGGGCCCACGAGGGCCCCGCAACCTCCCCCTCCCCCCCCCCCCCTGATCTGCCTCCCCCCCTCTTTCTCCAACCCTCCCCCTCACGCTCTCCTTCCTTTTTGATTTTTTTTTTCCCTGGCTTAGTAGCCGGCAACAAGTTTTCATATGTCTTCCAAGCCTTCCAATCCCTACTCCTTCCCTCTTCCCTCATTTCAGTGTCCCCCCAATCCTTCACTCCCGCTGCCTTCTCTGTCTCCATCCTTTCTATCTCCTTCTTCTCCACCGCCGTCTTCTCAATCTCCTCCCTCTCTGTTTCCTTCTCCATCTCCTTCTTCTCCACCACCGTCTTCTCTGTCCCCTCCACTCTCTTTTCTCCTTCCTCCTCCTCCTGCTCCTTCTCTCCTTCATCTGCCTGCTCCTCCTCTCTTTCCGCCTCCTGCTCCTCCTCTCTTTCAGTCTCCTTCCCTTCTGGTTCCACCAAATCCATTTCTTTCTCTCCCTCTTCTCCTGCTGCCGTTCTTTCCTTCTCCTCCCGCTGTATGTCCTTTTCCTCCGTGCCTCTCCTTCTTTCTTGTTCCCCTCCTCTTCTTCCCCCATCCCCGGCTCTCGCTCCCCCCCCCCGCTGCAGACGCGTATGACCTCTGACGCGCCGGGCATTCACGCCACAGGTGCGTCTGCATGCCACACCCGTGACATGCCTTCGGCGCGTCACAGTCCCTCGCCTCGTGCTCGGTAGACCCACAAAATCTGCATTTTCTTGTGCTGCACGAGGCGAGGATATGACCGTAGGCCATACAACGCCTGCAAACGGGGGCTGACGTGCGTAAAAACAACGTCCCCCGGTCAGCCCCCAGGGAGAACATCGCAGGAGGATGGAGGTAGCCACCCTGACCCTTAGGGTCCTCCCTGAGGAGTGCCTGGAAACCCCGCCTGCCATTCCAGAACCCCAGGGAGTCCCTGAGGAGCCTTGCCGTTGAAACCTTATCCATATAGCGGCCCAAAAAGGCCCTCACATCCTCATCCTTCACATGCGGGTTATATAAGTTGACGGTGACCACCCTAAAATTGCTTTTAGCCAGGCTGGTCACCTCATAATAGCACAGGGGTCTCTCCTTCTCCATCTCTCTCGTCATCCTCAAGACTTCCTCATGCTTCTCCTCCTTCTGTAGCGTCACCTCAAAAGCTCCTTCCCTCGGATTATCCTGGAGGCATAGCACGTCCTTCACTTCAAGTTTCAGTATCCCCAACAATATGGTTCTTCCGAAAGTTTCCCTTCCCAATGGCTCAATCTCTTTGTTCTTCCATGTGAACCTCACCGTATTCGTCAGTCCGACTCCTGGTACCTTCTCATTATGCGCCATTTTCAAGAAAATATTGGCACTTTCAATCAATGAAAAAAGAAAACTCTCCAAAAGGAAGCCACTGAAAACCCGAAAAAACTTGGAGAAAAAAACTCCGTCAAAAACCTTTACCGCCCTTCTTCCTTCGACCTTTTGGCTCAGCGGGCTCTGGGGCACCTCGGTACCAAGCTTGATCTGAGCCAAAAGGCCGAGAAGCGATAACCCACAAATTGACCCCTGCACCCGCCGGGCCCCCGGGGGTCTCGGCAGACCTCAGCGGTTTGGCAAAAGTTGTCTCCTCCCCACCCGACGCTTCCCTGGTGACAGGCGGGTGTTTTTTTTAACAAGTCGCTAATGCGTCTTTAAGTCACTAGCTCTTTAAGCCTAGTGCGACTATTTGTTCAAAGCCCGGAAAACACGTCAGTCGTCGTCGGGCTTGAACTCAATTGCCCGAGCGACTACTTTGAGTGGAAAAATACGCCGGTCGGTCGGTCGGTCAGCCGGCTTCAAGTCAAACGCCTGAGCAAAAAGTCTCGGCGTCATCTCTGTCAATTTCTCTTGAAACAAGATACCGGGCTCTGCCAGAAGCAAAGCCCTTCCAAAAATATGTTGAACTCGTAAGTGTTCCTCTCCACGGAAGTCTTTAGTAAAGGCGAAAGGCTTGTGCGTAATGAAGAGAAACCAGAGTCGTATGGAAGTCAGAGGTCGGGGCCCGAGGACACACACTGTGCACCTCTTAGGCCGGGTGCCCGCGGGGTGGTTCCCGAACCCACTCTTCCAAGTTTGAGGGCTGTGGGTAAAAATTCACAGACAGACAGACAATCCTGGTGAAGTGATTGTATTTTTTGGGGGGGTCAAAAACAGAGACAGACAGACAGACAGACAGACAGACAGACAGACAGACAGACAGACAATCTGGTGAAGTGATTGTATTTTTTGGGGGGGTCAAAACAGAGAGAGGACAGACAGACAGACAGACAGACAGACAGACAGACAGACAGACAATCCTGGTGAAGTGATTGTATTTTTTGGGGGGGAGTCAAAAACAGAGAGAGACAGACAGACAGAACAGGACAGACAGACAGACAGACAGACAATCCTGGTGAAGTGATGTATTTTTGGGGGGTCAAAACAGAGAGAGACAGACAGACAGACAATCTGTGAAGTGATTGTATTTTTTGGGGGGTCAAAACAGAGGAGAGACAGACAGACAGACAGACAGACAGGACAGGACAGAGAGACAGACAATCCTGGTGAAGTGATTGTATTTTTTGGGGGGGTCAAAAACAGAGACAGAACAGGACAGACACCCACCACACAGAGGACACACACACACACACACACAGAGACACACACACACACACACACAGAGGACACACACACACACACACACACAGACACACACACAACACACACACACAGCACACCACAGACAGAGGACACACACACACACAGACACCACCACACACACACACACACACACACAGAGACACACACACACACCACACCAGACACACACAGACACACACAGACACACACACACCAACACACACACAGACAGAGACACACACACAACACAGACACACACACACCACACACAGACACACACAGACAACACACAGACACACACACACACACACACACCCAGACAGAGACACACACACACACAGGACACACACACACACACACACACACACACACACAACCCATCCTGGCCAATGTTTTTTTTTTTTTTAAGTAAAATGGCGGGAAAACGGGGGACCCCATGAAGGGGGCTTCGCCCTTGTTTTCAGTTTGGATGATTCTTCTTTTTTCATTCCTTCTCTTCTTCTGCTAGCTGTTTTACATAGCTTTGTGTATTTCTTTTTCCTTGACAATGAGAGAGAAGTGTTGCACCGTTCCCCGGAGGTACTGCAAAACCGGGTCGATGCGTGGAGCGGCTGGAG
The DNA here is from genome assembly GCF_901001165.1 of Salmo trutta. NCBI lineage: Eukaryota > Metazoa > Chordata > Actinopteri > Salmoniformes > Salmonidae > Salmo > Salmo trutta. The sequence continues at coordinate 3,060,210 of NC_042980.1, read as the reverse complement.
CAAGCCCCATTTCCGACTCCCTGTTCGAAAATCCATTTAATATGTAGTCCCCCGATGGGGGACATATCAGATATTAAACTGATAAGAACAGATTTTTTTTTTTTAGAAAATATATTATTACGTTCAAAACCAACCAAAATTTTTACCACTCAATAAATTCAAACACAAATTCCAATAAACACGGAAAATAGACATTTCAAAACTATTCATCACTAACCAACCCAAAACCCACTACCCATATAAAAATAACCAAAAAACAACTCACCCTATACTCCCGACCGACGGGGACGCCTCCTCCCCTCCTGACGCTCCCCCGTCGGCCGCCCATCCCCTCTCCCTGGAAACAAACACACTACCCGGCACACCCACCCTCTGTTCCTTGTGCCCCCCACTCAAATCCACCACCCCCCCTCCTTCCCGACTCCGGCCCGGGGACCCCATGCCCCTAAACAGGGAGCTTAAACCTCCCTCACTCGCCCAATCCTGGGCCATACCTGAGAAGTCCAGATCAGGACAGGGGTGTAAAGGAGATGGAAGAGGGGGCCCACGAGGGCCCCGCAACCTCCCCCTCCCCCCCCCCCCCTGATCTGCCTCCCCCCCTCTTTCTCCAACCCTCCCCCTCACGCTCTCCTTCCTTTTTGATTTTTTTTTTCCCTGGCTTAGTAGCCGGCAACAAGTTTTCATATGTCTTCCAAGCCTTCACAATCCCTACTCCTTCCCTCTTCCCTCATTTCAGTGTCCCCCCACTCCTTCACTCCCGCTGCCTTCTCTGTCTCCATCCTTTCTATCTCCTTCTTCTCCACCGCCGTCTTCTCAATCTCCTCCCTCTCTGTTTCCTTCTCCATCTCCTTCTTCTCCACCACCGTCTTCTCTGTCCCCTCCACTCTCTTTTCTCCTTCCTCCTCTGCTCCTTCTCTCCTTCATCTGCCTGCTCCTCCTCTCTTTCCGCCTCCTGCTCCTCCTCTCTTTCAGTCTCCTTCCCTTCTGGTTCCACCAAATCCATTTCTTTCTCTCCCTCTTCTCCTGCTGCCGTTCTTTCCTTCTCCTCCCGCTGTATGTCCTTTTCCTCCGTGCCTCTCCTTCTTTCTTGTTCCCCTCCTCTTCTTCCCCCATCCCCGGCTCTCGCTCCCCCCCAGCTGCAGACGCGTATGACCTCTGACGCGCCGGGCATTCACGCCACAGGTGCGTCTGCATGCCACACCCGTGACATGCCTTCGGCGCGTCACAGTCCCTCGCCTCGTGCTCGGTAGACCCACAAAATCTGATTTTCTTGTGCTGCACGAGGCGAGGATATGACGTAGGCCATTACACGCCTGCAAAACGGGGGCTGACGTGGTAAACAACGTCCCCGGTCAGCCCCCAGGGAGAACATCGCAGGAGGATGGAGGTAGCCACCCTGACCCTTAGGGTCCTCCCTGAGGAGTGCCTGGAAACCCCGCCTGCCATTCCAGAACCCCAGGGAGTCCCTGAGGAGCCTTGCCGTTGAAACCTTATCATATAGCAGGCCCAAAAAGGCCATCTAATCCTCATCCTTCACATGCGGTTTATATAAGTTGCCGGTGACCAACCCTAAAATTGCTTTTAGCCAGGCTGTGTCACCTCAATATAGCACAGGGGTCTATCAGTCACATCTCTCTCGTCCTCACTCAAGACGTCCTCATGCTTCTCCTCCTTCTGTAGCGTCACCTCAAAAGCTCCTTCCCTCGGATTATCCTGGAGGCATAGCACGTCCTTCACTTCAAGTTTCAGTATCCCCAACAATATGGTTCTTCCGAAAGTTTCCCTTCCCAATGGCTCAATCTCTTTGTTCTTCCATGTGAACCTCACCGTATTCGTCAGTCCGACTCCTGGTACCTTCTCATT